>NW_027530969.1:2982238-3090244 GCF_008692635.1 Crocuta crocuta
TTATATCCAGAAAATGTAACCCAGAAGTTTTATGTTTCTCCATACCCTTCACCCTCCAACACTTTTAACACTGAATTTTCTCCCTAGTTTCTTCTCCATCTTATTTGCTTTGGGTTTTTCCATATCTGGCCCCTACCCTATGCCAAACTTTGATTGCCAGTCTACATCCAGGCTCCATAAGTAAGTAGAGGTGTCTCTATTGTGCTCCCTATGTGCGGAGGTGTGTCAGTATATCAGGAGGCTCTTGATGCCTAGAGAGCCCACCCACTTACCTCCTCGTTTCCCCTGTAAAATCTCTGCCACTCCCAGGGGTCTCCAGCTGCTGTCAAGAAGACTTTGGTTGACTCAGAAGCAACTCTCTGCTCACATTGATACCAATAAATCCCCAGAATTTTTCACTTCATAATTAATTGTCTCTCCTTGATCATGAATAAAGGAAAAGCCACACACACACACACGTTATTAAAATGAACTGTTTATATTATCTCAGTTGAGTCAATACATTATAATGTATTAAAATGGAAAGGTACAAAATTGAAATAAATACTTTCTGATTCATGTATAAATTTTTTTTTTTGTCAAGATGACTTTTATCGTCAGTACATGTCACAAGAAAACATTTAAAATGACACTGAAACAATCATTTAAATCATGGTGCATGGAGGAAAAAGGTAAAGAAAACAACTTTTGGCTTGTTTTGGCATGAGACCTTGATACAATTTGGGTTCCCCAAAACCATGTGAAGGGTGGTAAAATAGAAATGCTCAAAACTGACTTAAAAAAATAAACAGGCTTTACAAAAACCCTCTTTTTGATAAACCCAGCCACTTCTCTACATGGTCTGCACTTACAGTAGATACATTCATTATTGTCCTTGGGAAGACAGCAACTGCCTTTCGTTTTAAAGAGCTTGGTGGAGAGGCTGAAGAAATACGCTGCAGCTGAAGGTGAGTAGAATGTTCAGGAGAACAAAAAGTCTAGATGGTCTTCAGGAACGGCACTGAGGATGATGGGATGTGGAGGGTCTCTGGAACAAGAGGTGGAGGAGAGGGAGCGTGAGGAGTCCAGATCTGAAGCAAAGCAAGTCTGAAGGACAGAAATGGTTGTCAGCAGTGAAAATGTGGCCTGGGGATCTCTCCCCATCTGAGCAGTCCTGGGTTTGTCCTTAGCCTGGGTTCGTTTCTGCCTCAGCAGAGGCTAACCCACGGCTTTGGAGACAGGGCTGGGACTCTTTTCAGGCACAGCAGCACTGGGGAGACAAGGACAGGTGTAGGCGTTAACAATGAATGCCAACAAAGGGGCTTTCTCTTCTGGTTCTGACTGCTTATTAGGTGGTTGTTAAGGCAATAAGGACTTTAGCAAACTAGAAGTTAAGGGCTGCTAAATTCAGCCAGATTGAAGGTAAACAAAAGGTGAAAAGTAGTCCCTTTCTCCTCAGCTACCTTTTCCCCCAAGCACAGGAGGCCTTGGCTCCTGAAGCTCTGAATTTACAGTACCCAGTAGCAGAGGGCGTGCCCTTTGGAAGGCTCCATGGAAAAGAAGGCTTATCCTTGACTTGGGGCATTCTATTCTCCAGGCTCTCTTTCTTGAAGTTCTTTCAGGAGGGCAGGCTATACGCACCTAGCTGTTGAGTGAAAAGTGGAAGCACCAAAGTTTGTGCAGTTAGGGTAAGTCCTTTGCTATAGACCATCTGGCCCATTTCAATAGCCTTGAATGCCATATATCCTAGAAAGGCAGGCCTGATACTCACATGCTTCAGTGAGACCCATGCTCACCTGGAGAACAGAACTGGCCTTTCAAGGTTTGGGAATATTTCCCCTGCATCAGATCGAATGACAGCTACAAAGTCCATGGAAGTGTGAGATCCTTGGAAGGTTTGTGAGCCCATGGGTGGATTCTTGGGGGAGTAATAGAAACTCCTTTGACTTGAATCTGCTCACAGAGAAATATACAGAAGACTGAACAGAACACATGGAAGAATCTTTTCCTTTCTTCTTGTTCTGGAGTAAAGGAGATGGACCTTGAAATGCTATGGGAAGGATAAACCTTGATAGTTGCCTGCCATTCTGAGCAGCTTCTGGCAAGATGCTGGGTGATCTGACTACTGAGACCCTGGAATGGAAGAACCGGCTCTCAGGCAATTGCTAAAAAGTATAACTACTTACTCCAGCAAATGAACCACATGTGCTCTCAGTGAACAAGACAGATATCCCCTCATCCTGTAGATTTAGATTGCAGTTTGATACAAGAGCTCTGCATGAGATACCTGGGGCCTAAGGATGCAATGTCCTGGATACAATGGTTGTGCTGTAATTACTCAGGACCACCTACAATGGGGGCATTTGTGGAGACAAGATATTCAGAAAGAGAAATGCCAGTTGCAGTGTCCAGCCATCTGGGGACTAGTGCTATGCCTGACCTCTCTCTGGTAGCTGTCTTGTTTTGGTCCTGAAAAAAGTGGACAACATTTCATCCAGGAATCCAAGGATTGTGACAAATCTATAATAAAGCAATGTGATCATCAAGCTGTGGGAGTACAGATGAAACAAGATTGGCCATGAGTTGATCATTACTGAAGTCAATTGGTAGGTCTGCAGGACTTGGCTGTGCAATTTGACTTTAATATGTGTTCAAATATGTGGATTGAAATTATCCACAATACAAAACAAGGCCCCATGGAGGTTATCTAGCTTAATCCTTCATTTTACAGACAGAACCCAGTGGTTAAGTGCCCAAAGTCACATGAGGAGTTCATGCAGAGCCAGTACTAGAACCCAGCACTCTTTCTGCAGAGATTAGGATATTTTGGTTAGCTTTATACTCTTAATTGTCATATTCTTGATCTCTGCTCTCACCTTGAAAAGCAGGTGGTTGTTTTCAAAATTCCTGTCAATTAGCCTTAAGAATTACCCTTCTCTCATAAAGCCCCAGGGGAGCAATTTCTTTGAAGTTTCTCTTCAACCTCAACACTTCAAAAGGAGACCTCCACCCCCCAGTGACAAACCAGTCACTGTAGCCACTTCTCAGGGGAACCACTTGGGCTCCTGGCAGCATTCCATTTTTTTCTAGAACCCGACTGAAGGCTTGGTGGGAGGAAGGGAACATCACATTTATGACAAGGGTAGGTTGTAAAGGGCAAGAATAGCAGCCATTTAAGGGAATACATTTCTATAAAAATCTTCAACTCAAGGTACTGGGTCTCTTTAGAGAAATTGTACTGTTATCTAATTGCAATCAAAGACATTTGTTCATTGAATAAGAACAAGACTTTTAAGACCTACATGCTGCAGGAAAGGGAGGACCCACTGGGCCTTTCTCTGTGATGACACTGATAGGGAATCAGGGTTCAGTAGCAAACTATAAACTTTATTTTGAAAATTAAAATATAAACATTCTAGATACGTTTTTATAAGCTTATGAGGACAAACCTCAAAGAGTCCTCCCAAAAGAAAACAAACCAGAGAAGCCAGGTGCTTCTAAGCTCCTATAAGGGGAAAGGTGAGGTCAGAAAGCCTCTAGAAGAATAACACACAAGGAAGTCCTTAGGCCCACCATTTTCCACAAGGAAAACACCCTTTGGGTTCTGGTAGCTTGGTTGAGATAAAAGTTGTTAACAGAGACGGGTACCTGGATGGCTTGGTTGGTAGAGCATGCAACACTTGCTTACAGCGGCCTGAATTCAAGCCTTATGTTGCGGGTAGAGTCTACTTAAAACAATAAAATAAAAAGTTAGCAGAGAGGTGTATATATTTTTAAAAAAACAGATTATGAAGACTTGCTTAGATTAAAAAGTTGTGGGTTTCCTGAAAGAGATAGCCAAATGCAACTGTGGAAAGTTATTCTGGAGAGATCAGATGCCCTGGGAATGGGAGAGGTCCAAGAAAGAATGGCTAAATGAAGAGATGGAATGGTTGGGTAGATGGATAGACCACTCTGATTATTTAGAAAAATCTGTTCTAGCAAGTGACTTAGTAGGGCTGTTTATAGATTATAGATTTAGATTCTGTTGTTTCTTATTCTCCTTGTTTTTCCTTTACCATCAAAAATATAGGTAATAGGTATCAGCTCATTTCTTTTTCAAAATCCAAACTCTCTTAACTTGGCTTATAGAAAGGTAGACTTAGAGAGGGAGTATGTACATGAGTATGTTCACATTGCCTGCAGTCATTAAAAAATAAACTCTTCTCTCTTCCAGAGACTTATATAAAGCATGACAGCATGGGAAATATCTGAACTTCACAAATTAAAAGAGGGACTCTGAGCTACGGGTTATAGGTCAGGAGAGGGATGAAAGAGCATTTTGATGTGGAATCTGATTCTGACTCTGCAGATATGTAGTTGCATTTCTTTGAGAAAATTATTTGATCTCTCTCTGGGCTTCAGTCTCCTCATCTGTATAGGGAAGAGATTGGACCTCTTTGACATTTATAATCTGTGGATCTAGAGAACTGATTATTGGTCTGGAATAGATATGACGTAGGGGCTGAATTCTAGGATCAAGAAGGTCTCTATTAGCTTTGCATCAAAGGGAACAAATCTTGTTCCTAGGTGTGGTGAGTAAATGTTCTAACAGGTTCCTTTGGACTCCTGGCTAATGTCACTGTGTGTGTGTGTGGGTGGGGGGATTGGGAGACAGAAGCTCATCCCCCTGCACAAGGTCAGCATGTTCATGCTGCTCCATTTGGTAAATTCTGACCTTGGAAGAGCCAGGCAGGAAAAGAGCAGTACCTGCCACACCTCCATGGAATCCTGCCCCTTTGCAATCAACCTTGACTCTGAAGAAAAGTAGCAAGTGCTATTCAAGCCTAATGAAAATTTTAATATATTTTGAAGTTGTCCACTACCACGGTCAGTAATGAGATCAATCTTCATGGTAACATACATCACAGAAGGTTAAATGCCCATGACAAAATGCTTATGAAGTGTTTGAGCTCTGAGGTCTTCCCTCTGAAGAGTGAGAAAGGCAGTACTTATCTCTACCTGGTTGGCTGTCAGGATTGACATTTCACTGCAGAGCCAAGAAGCCCAAAGACCTTAAAGTACTGGCTAAGTCTCCAGATTTGAGGAGGAAGGGAAGGCCCACTTGCAGACAGGTTGCATTTGTCTGCCAAAAGACCAGTGTCTGGAAAACCACAAATACTGGAAATACAGGTGCTTGTAATACAACTATGTATGCTGGTTCCTAGCAATGGACATGGGTTGTCTATCAGAGTATTTGGTAGGAAAACAGATGATGGCAAACTCCTTGTATGCCCTGGATAAAACAAGCACACAGATTCTGATTGGATTAGAAAAAAGGTAAGACTCTAAGGGACAGAAGCTCAATTTCATTCACTGCAGATATTTCCTATCAATCCCATCTCTTTCCAAGATGCACAGGAAGGACTACCTAGCCGAAGAGAAGACTTTGGATGCCAAGGTACCCTTAAACCCAGAAGAGCTCATGACTTTAAAGATGTGTCTTTCCCTGTAAGCTGGCCCAGATGTCCTGAGAAGGAGAGAGGATGTTGCAAGCATTATCTCCAAACACACAGCAAGTAAACCTCTTAGACTGTAAAAGACCCACTCTTGATCTAAATACATTGAAGACCCAAGAACGTGTAGCTGCCTCCCCTCCCTGAAAATTCTGCACTTCCTCATCTTACATATGGTGAAACTGAGGCACAAGGAAGGACAGATAGTTCTTCTTGCATCTCTCATATTGATCTAGTGACATACCTGGGAGGAAATCCCAGGACCTCCATCTCTGAATCCTTCAACATCTTCCACTGTCTTTCTACTTAATTCACAGTTAAAGTCTGTCTGCCTATCTATCTATAATATATTATATGTACTATTATGTATAAAATATAAATAATTCTCAGATTCCTACTTAACTTCCCATCCTCCTTTCCTCCTTTATGTAGCTAGGTTTGGGGGAGGTAGGGGTAAACAAAGATCCATTATGAGGGCAAACCACAGTACTGCTCAAAGGAATAGACTTCAGGATGGAGAGATGGCAGGCTTTGTCTAGGGGCCAAGGGGTGCTTCAGATCTGGACTGTACAGCAAATTAAATGGAACACAACTCAACGGAAATCAGCAATGTAGACATCTGCGCCAGACGAAGTGAACTTCCACAACCTGGTTTTAAGGAACAGTAAATACAATAGAGATAGATAGATATACTATGTTGAATCTTGAGTAATAAAACAAGTTATAAATAGAATTATGCTAAATTAAAGACGGACATCATAGGGAATAGTCTGGTCAACAACCAATCACCATTAGAATCAAAAAGTAAACCAGCCTTTTCACTGAGTACCTCCACAACGTTTCTCAATGCACTAAGTACATTTTAACCATGCAAAAATACACAAACATCTTAACTAGGTTGTTTTTTTTTTTTTGTAAAAAAAATCAAACACCAACATTATGCATTTTTGTTAATTATATTGGTTAAAGTTACAGCCAGTGGCTGCCAAATATCAGATACATCATATACATATTTTTATACAGAATCTGGACAACACAACATTACACATCAGAGAGAGAGAAAGAGAGAAAAAGAGATTATTTGTTCCTTTGTGGGTTTGTTGTTGTTGTTCAGTAAAGAAATAAAGTAAAATATGAGAAGCAATGCTAAGAAGGAAAACACTTCAACAAGTCAGGAATACAGAGGGAGAATTGCTAATCAGAAATACAGGAGGAAAAGAGTTCATAGTTAGGTCTGTGTCTAGAATTTTCTTCACTAAGAAACAAAAGAGCACAACAGGTGTATTGGTTTGGAAAAGCAGAAAGAGCGATAACATCATGCTGTCTGGGTCCCAGCACGTTTCCAGCAAGAAGAAAAAATCATAATCACAAATTAATTTCACAAGTTTTGTTTTCAAAAATGTCCTCCCTTACCCAGGAAGCTGGGTAGTGCAGGGGTGGGGGCAGCTCAATTTTGAGAGTCCTTGGCAAGGGTTTGGCCAAAACCATTGGCCTGAAATAAGTTGGAGATATGAGCTGTCTGTGGAAATTCACGCAATGAGATGCGACTTCGACTTGCTGCAGTCTAGGCAAGGTTTCCATTGCCAGCCAGTGATCTGGCGGAGGAAGGACACACCCCCATAACAGGTTTTCCTAGCAAGGCCCCAGTCCTGCCCCTTAAACATTTGGTGTCAACACGATCCTAAGAATTCAACCTGGAAAGAAACAAGACCTTGAACACAAGCTATGGAAGCACTACCGTGGTCACGGTTAGATACAAAAATGTGAAAATTCAGATGTAATCAAAAATACAAAATCAGTTTCAATAAGATTTGCTTTTTTTTTAACCATTACAGTGCAAGGTTTTTCAAATTACAGTAAAAGTTATGTGTCTGCTTACAGTAACTAGAATAAGTAGCTGATTTTGTTCTGCTAGAATCAGAGGTCCCTGATAAGTGGGAATGCACCAATCTGAAATCAACCCGGCACAAGAAATGGATATCTTAACAAAAACACAGTTCACTACGGTCTTTACCCCTTCAAATAGTAACAAAGGAATGGTGTCATTTGCACAACTCATTAGCATGAGATTCTTCCTCCATTAAAAAATAAGAATAATAATAATAATAAAACAGATGGTATTAAAATTCCAAAAGGAAAAAGGCTGGAAATCTGGGGCTTAAGAGTGGGGCATCTGAAGGGAGTTTCCCATGTCACTGAGCTTTCCCACTGTGGTTAAAAATAATTGTTTTAGCATGAGCCTAGTGGGCAATGCTGCTTTGTGCTTCTGCCCTCTTGTCCCAGACAGTTGGAAAAGGGAGCTGCGCCACTTCATGGGGTCAGAGGAAACCACAATGCAGTCACACCTCATTGTGTCATCAAGAATCACCCCCCAGGAAAGAAAAATAAACAGTTAAACAGAGGCTGGGGGCCAGAGGGCTTGGACAGGGACAGAGGTGCCTTCATCTGGCAAAAGAGTAGCCCTCATCAGGACCATTGTGCCACTCAGAGACTATGCTCTGGAAAGGAAGAAGAGCAAAGAGTCAAGAACCCTAAGTTTCATGAAAGAAAAAGCCTCTACTTTCCTAGAGCTTTGTTTTTGGGAGCGGGCATATGTCTGAAGGAGAACAATGTGGCTAAATGAAGTGATCAGGTGACACTCTTCATGTTCATGTCATGGGACATGAGGAGAAGCAAGGGTAAATGAGGAATTGTCCTCTTTTGAGATTTGTAGAGCCAGCCAGTACAGGATGGGTTAGGAGATGCAAGACACACTGGAAAGCTTCAAGGAGCCCTTCTCTCTATGTCCAAGAGAAAGGGGCAGATGTTTGGCAACCTTGGGCACCACCATGGGTCCAGAAGGCTCTTCTTCATACAGCCCCTCTTTAGCCTCATCCTGGTGCACAAGGCCATGAAAACTACTCTTTGACCTATCTGACTGGCCCCTTACTTGGTCTCTCTGAGTTCCTCCAAATGATGTATGGCAAACTCTTCCTGAGTTTGTTGAAGTTAAAGGGGGACTATTTTAGGCAGCCAGAGGCTTATTATTTAGGGCCTGGAATCTGCCAGTCCTATGTAAGGTGTGGGAACACCCTCTCATCTCCTGCGGCATGTGACCATGTGCTTGGATCCACCAGCCTCACACTAGTGACCTAAACAGGACAGCAAACCCTTTACTCACACCCACAGCCTGAGAAAGGAAAGAAACACAAATTCCTCTACCATGTTTGAAAGTTTCCCTACCTTTGAAATACAATGTGAGGTGCTGTGTGCCTAGAAAGCACTCAATAACTTGTTTTACAATCTGGCCATTGGAGAACATTTAGGCTTCCTCTACAAATTTTGCTACATTCCTCAAGAAGGAAAGACTATTCTGGCAGACATCACTTCCACACAGTTCTGGTTCCTGCTCTCATGGGTGGAGGTGGACAGCCATAGAACATGGCTTTCTATAGCAGGTGTCCCATGGTTTGTTCTGCCCCTAAGGTGGTGTGGAATCAGGCAGAGCCTGGGTATGTGTGTCCGTCACTTTTTTCATAAGGTACTTATACTTTCTCATCCCTTTAGCTATATGAGATCTTGCACCTTACCAGGCTTCCCAATCTCATTTCCTGCCTAGCTTACCCAGAGTTCAGTACCCATTCTGCACCTGTCAGAGCAGAATGGTTGCCTTGGAAACATTCTTGTGCTTCCCACCCAGCTATGACTCAAAATACAGCCCAAAGCCTGGTCCTCTGCGGTGCAGAGTGGTGTCCCCAAACAAACCCTCAAACAAACCCTATGTTCATTGCTCAAACAAACCCTATGCTCACTAGGAGGTTGTTTCCCTCTAAATCAGGCGAGGTCTACAGGGAACACTGACCATGAGTCTTCGCTCAAATGGAGGGTTTCTTCTTTTTTTATTTAATGTGCAAGCTGGTTTGCCTGAATGGCCCTACAAACACCTATGTTCTTCTTGAAATAAATCCCCAAACCTCTGAGTAGCTAGATCTGCTTTCTCTAGATGGTGTGTTTCTGATCTGGCAGTTGGTGGTTGAAATAGTATTTGAGGATATGTGGTCACAGATGTATTCACATAAGTGAAGCAACAAAATGAAGTTAGGGAATGACATGATACATAATGTGCCTTAAAGGCTTAAAAAATATGCCAAGATTCCTCTGTGCTAAGTTCCTATTGCTGTCCCCAGACAAATGTGAAGCCCAGTGAAAATGCCCCATAACTGGGCTGTGATACCCCCACTTTTGGTACCTGGGACTATTTAGTACTATTTACTATTAATTATAGAGCTGCATCTGGCTGAAAGGAATCTCCAGGAATGGTGTTTTGGAGAGCAGGCACATTTAGTCCAGGGATGTTGGTGGGAAGTGCACTGTTTCTCCTACCTCCCAGGAGGATGGGGATTGGACATCATTGACTAGGGCATCAGATTCCTCACTTCTTTATGACCTTGGGCAGCTTAACCTCTCAGAATGTTAGTTCACTCTTTCGCATGTTGGGTGTGTTACTACTTTACTCAGGTTTGTTGAGAAGATCACATGAGATACTGTGTGAAAGCACTCCAGAGACAATGCAGATGTGGGTGCATAGCCTCATTCACCTCTATGAGTGGCCATCACACCTTCCACAAAACAAATGAGATAGTTTTCTGTGTTCAAAGCATGTTCTTAGTAAGGTGGTAGTCTGCTGTAAGTGGAGCTCCAAAAGGTAGTAGGGCTTGGGGAGTTCTTTGCTTGCTTTAGTTTTGATTGGTCAATAGTCTCTGTGCATCCAATATGGCTGATTCTCATCTCATGATGAGTGGATGCTCTTGTCTTTACCCAAGTCCACTTAAATCATTTGACATCAACAACAAAGAAGGACTAGAAAAAATAAAAATGTTTTTTACCTCCAAGATACATATTTTGAGAATATTTATTAAGATGGTAAGAAGTTGGCTTCATCTTTTCTTTTAAATAGAAAGTATAGTTCAATTTATTTAGGAGATACTTATGTTTGATTTAAAGACGATCTCCTTGGATTCTTATACTCATAACACTTAGGATAGGTTTAAAAGGGAGGAGCTAATTTTTTTCTCTGGGTTTCTTAGAAGTTAATAGTCTGGAGACAGATATTTGTCTCATGTGTTGAATGAGTATGTGCATTTATAACAAGATTTTAGGATCAGAAGGGAGCGTAGGAAGTGTCATCTTCATGTTGCAGAAGAGGGAGCTGCTGCAATGGGGTAGTGGTGAATCTTGTGCTCCTGCTGCTGCACGTGGATTGCAAGACTGTGCGACCAGGCTTGGAGGAGAGGCAGGGCTGAGGACAGCTCTCTGTTGCCCTGATGTAACAGCACAGTTTCCTAAACAATCCATCTCTCTCTGACCTAGTCTCACCCAGGCACCCTTAGGGAAACACTGAGTGAATGACTGGAGAACATCTAGTGGTCCAGTTTGCTGAACTGAACTAGGAGATTAAGGAATTACTATTTCTTAAAGGTTCAAAAAATAACAACACTATCTCTCATCATTGTTAAACAATAAGGACTTTTTAAAACTCACCACAAATGAACATAATCTGTAGCTTTAAAATGGACCTACTTTAAGATTATATATGTAATATAATGTAAGGTAAGGTAATATATATTATATCTGTATTACATGCTATATATTTAATACTTTGGAAATGGGCACATGGTGAATGATGAATGTGATAGATGTGATGTGTCTTGACTTCAGAAACACTTTTGGCAATGCACCTCAAGACATGTCTTAGAATTCACCATGAGAATAGAACAGCACCAAAGAATTATTCTTAACAGAAACTAAAGACAATTCACTGTTGGCCTAGTGGGGCATTATGGGAGTGTTTTGGGGGATGACCCAGGGCTTCTTGTTTCACAAGGAAAACTTTACAGGTTTGTTGACTGATACAAGGTCTGTGTCATGCTATTTGGCCCCATTTCTCTCCTGGCTATTCTTAAGAAAATGGCCTTCTCTTGAGTTCTCTGTAATCCATGTACATGTTTATAGCATATTGCTTAACATAAACTCTTTAAATCTGTAAACTCAGGATGAGAGCATATGCTCTGTGGATATAAAGAAATGATAGCTAAGAGCAATAGTTAGAATGGTGTAGGGGTGTTGAGTTTCAGGTCTTTCATAAATCCTGAAGGCAAGATAGTAAAGGGGTCTGCTATGGATGAAATGGTTGTGTCCCCCCAAATCCATATATTAAAGACCTAATTCTCAGTGCAATGGTATTTGGAGGTGTGGCCCTTGAGAGATCATTGGGTTTAGATGAGGTCATGAGGGTAAGGCCTCCATAATGGGATTAGTGCCCTTGTAAGACAAAAGCCACCAGAGCTCTCTCTGCCATGTGAGGATAAACCATAAGGCAGCCATCTGCAAACCAGAAGGAGACCTCTCACCAAACACCAGATCTGCTGGCACCTTGATCTGGGACTTCTTAGACTCCAGAACCATGGGGAATAAATGTTGTGTAAGTCACCCAGTCTGTGTTATTTTGTTATAGCAGTTGACTAAGGCAGAATCCATTCCTAACTTCCTTGATATACATCAGTTTCAAGTCTCCAGATCAAGGCTAACATAATTATGAGTGAAGCACCCTCTTTCTTTCTAGAGCAATCTATCTCAAGGAAAGAGGAATCGTCTTAATACGCTCCTCTCTCTTTGTCTCTTCTTTCTGGTCAAGCCACTTTTCCTAAGACAGGATTGATTTTGAGAAGGGATCTTGGTGATCCTACAAGAGAAATCTGAAAAAAATTGCTATTAAGGGAGCTAATATACTGGTACACACTGGGGGTTACTTTTAGGGAGAAGAGGGAATACTTTGTATTCAGGTCCCAAACCCAGGTTGTGCCATCCACGAGGAATGCTTAGCAGTCCTTCAGAAAGATAAATGAAAGCAGAGACCTCATAATGCCCCCATGTCCTCACTTCTTCCTTTCTGCTCAGAGAGCTGTGCCTGTGCTCATCATTTTCAGTCTTACCTTTCAGTTGTTGATATACAGGTTTTAGCTCTTCAGTCAGACTGTGAATTTCTTAAGGACAGGATCTAGTCAAGTCCCTGGGATCTTTGCTGGGTGAATGTTGAGTGAGTAAGACTAAATTAATGAGCACAATGAAGAGACTGGGCATGAGCTCATGAGTCTGGCTGGTTCTCAAATGAGATCTCCTTTAACCTCAGGAGAGATTGCTTTGGTTTTGGGAGCTGACATGAGGCAAAGCAAGATCTTCACAAGCTTCCTGAAACAAAGTTAGAGCCAGGACTGTCTCAGTTCTTCAGGTCAGTCAGTTTGTAGTATCTAATTCTTACCAGATGTGAAGTGTTGCTGTTTGCTTTCTTTTCAGCACCTTGGGCTTCAAAAAATAATGGTGCCACTCAATGCCCTGATTTCTTCTCTACAACACGGATGGACCCTGCCCAAAGAGCCTCCTGGGAACAATCAGATAGACACCAATTCACTAAAAAAGTAAGTGAATATATATATATATGTATGCATATATATATATATATGTATGCATATATGAGACCTTTTTTTTCGGGGAAAATTGTTGGAAATCAGGGAAAGGGTTTCTTTTCCAAATGTCAGATATAAGCTGGTTCCTCAAAGCCCCTGTTCTTAGGCTATCTCAATATGAGCAGTTTATGCACTGGTTGAGCCATTTGGAGCTGCTGTAGTCTAGACAAATGTGCTATTGTAGGGATAAATCCTCAAAATTTGATTAGGCAGCATAAAGAAAAGGAAGGTAAGATGCCCTAACCAATTTAAGACAGGGGGTACATAGTCAGATGGGATAGAAAAGGCAGTGGACTTTTATTCAAGACACCTGAGCTCACATTATGGTTTTGTCATTTGTCAGAGGAAGTTGGGCAAAACATTTAATACCCTAAGTCTCATGTTTCTATTCTGTGAAATAAAGCTGTATATAAAATCCATCTGGATAATAAAGTTATTATGAAACATAAGTTAGAAAAGCTAAATAAAAACATATAGAAAAACACTGAGGAAATTTCCTGGCATTAGCTAAATCTGAGATGAATGAAAATTTGGATGACACAGATGACCAGAGTGTGAGGTATATGAGAGTCAGTGTGTCTGGATGTTACCCTCAATCTGGGCCACATAGGCAGTCAGGCTTGGCAGAGCCACAACTTGTGGGAGAGAAAGAGATACTCAAAATTTAATATCTTGAAGCTTAGGGTTAAAAGTGACTTGTGTAAAATAGAAGCCCCCCTTTTCTGAATGGATCCTGGGCTGATACACTTAGTCTGACATCCCAGGGATGCAGGGGCTCACGATCCCATTTGTTCTAAAGAGATTCTGGGTCATAGATTGGCAATGGCAGAGTTACTTTATGGAGGTTAAATAACTATAATGAACCAGATCAAGGGAATTAGGAGTTTCTAATTGGAAACGCTGTGGATTTTATTAATTGGTTCTACTGTTCAGAATAGCCAACCCCTGCATTTCCAAAGAGACATGCTGAGAGTCCAAAGTCTTTATACAAGGCCAGACCCTCTGTGAATGAGAAATATGAATTCCAGGAATAGACGCATCTATGAGTAGGTTCTCATGCCTGCTCTGCTTCTTTGTACCCTGAATCTCTCATCCGATGTCTAAATTTTTTTTTTTCAAATCTCAGAACATGAAGTTTAGATGAACAAACTGTGGGGCAATCTGTGTGTAGGGCTGAGAGAATTACGTGCCATTGGGGAGGGTCAGAAAAAACCAAATTTTAATGGCCTCCTTTTCCATCTTTTTGTGGTACCTAGAAAGGCCCAGAACCACTGCACTAATTATAAGAGAAACTGGGTCTTTACCCAGATTCCAAGGACTCAGTTCCCCATTAGGGTATATGCTGTGCCTATAGTGACCAGCTCCCAGGCTGCTATAGTGAGTGCCCAGAGCTGACTGAGGAATGCAGAGCTCGACTAGCTATGGGAAGCTGCAGTGGTCTCAAATGTTCTGGAAGGTTGGCATGACCGGGGTTAATTGAAACCTTATTAAGAAACAGAGAGTGGGCTCCTCCCTGTGTCTCTTGGGAAGCTTTGGGCTTTAAGAAATTCCATTCATTATTCAAGAATTCCTTCTGTTTGGCCTTAAAAACTCAGTGGTTTCAGACATCAAATGTAGAATGGTCAAATGACACCTTCCAATCCTCTGGTTTACCCTTACCCACAGAGATATCCAAATAACCACCACTTTAAGGTTTTATTCCACCTGGCTTCCACCTTGTGGGAAGGAGCAGATGAATGGGTTTTATACATTCACACCAAAGCTGCAAGGAACTAAATTTTGAGCCAAGGCATGCAGATCAATACATCAACATTCACAAGCCCTGTTGCAGGGGGATCTGTGAGCTTTGCAAGAGGGAGGGAGGTTATCCAGAAGGGTAAGCCACTCTCTGGATCACATTACCAAACAAAGAATAATTAGCTGTAGCTTGAAAGACCATTCTTTCAAGAAAATTGGGTGAATGGTAACAGTGAATATTAATGTTAACAGACAATATAATTTAAATATGTTTCTGTAAATTGTCTTGGACTCTCATTAAAAAAGCAAACAATATGAATGGATAATGTAACATGACTAAAAGCCTGACCATCTTCGTGCATCCTATCTATCCTTCAAAACCCAATTTAAATGCCAATCTTAGTAAAATGGTCTCTTATACCTCTACTTGAAAGTATCACTTCCTGTTTTGGATATCCTAATACCTCTTTTAGGGCTTTATTTTTCACTGTAGTGTGGTTATTTATCTACATGTCTTGCCTCACATTTAATTCCTTGGGACTTGTATCATCTTTAAAACTCCTCCATTTCTAGTTCTGCACCAGACATAGTAGGTGTTCAATAAATATTTGGGGCGCCCGGGTTGCTTAGTCGGTTAAGCGTCCGACTTTCGCTCAGGTCATGATCTCGCGGTTCGTNTAAATTAATTAAATAAATAAATAAATATTTGATAGCCAAGTGAATGAATGAATTTGAAATGGGAATACTGTTCTGGCAGGAAAGCTCCAGTGGGATAAAATAAATCCATCATCAGCCACCTTGTTCTTGCAAAAAGGATCAGAGCATGGTAGACCCAGTGCTCTGAGAAATTCAAGGTCAAAGAGTCTCTACCATGACTGTACCACATCTCAAATTCAGGTATCATTTGTACCATTAACATTCTTGTATCACTTGCCATATCCCATTGAAATATACCTCTTGCCTCTGATTTCAAAGTTCCTCAAGCATAGAAGTTGTTCCTGTTCAAAGCAGAGCACTGGAAAGCAGCTAGGGAGTCAGCAGATTTCAAATTGAAGATTTCTCTGGAAGTTCAAGACCAAATAACAACCATGAACAGAACTGAACACATCTCTGTCTAGAATACCCACATCTTAAGATAGCCTTTTGCCTTCAAAGGGGGCAGAATAGTAACAATGAAAAACAACAGCACATCCAAACTAGTAACAATGAAAGAAAGATCACAGCATCCTTACAGCAGTACAAAAACTTCCCACAACATCCCTACAGCAACAGTCAAGCCCCCAAATTAACCCACTTTGCAGAGACCTGGTCTCCACTCAGAAAAGGAGGGGAGAAGATCCAATACTTTTCCACAATGAGGTGATGTTCTGTGCTCTTTCCCCACTCCCATGCTTGCTCTGACATGTCCCGAATTCCCTCTCAACTAAAAAGAGTTTTGCTAATGAGTCAGTAGTGAACAAAACTGGCTCATCTGGGTCAGAAGTCATGTCATGTCCTCTACTAGGTTTATTTTTAGAGGTTAGTCCACTCAGATTCTTCCCCTATAAGGAAAAGAGTAAACCCAGTGCTTAGGGCTACCAACACATACACCTAAAAAGTCTCTACTTCTGATGCAGCAAGAAGTTTCTTCTGTTCATTCTAAAATATCCTAGTTATCTCTGTCTTATGTGATTTGGAGGTGCCATAAGTGTGGGCATCCAGGAAGTGTGGCACCAAGTGTGGAAATGGCCCAGAACCTGCATGGAGAGAGAAGTCAGCCCAGAATTCAAACTTCAGAAGAGTCTCCAGTAAATAAGGTGTCCCTGGTGGGAAAACTGGGGACACTGATATGCTAGAAAGATGGGGCAAAGAGAATGGTGTGGATAGCTCTCTAAGTGAATTTTCTCTTGGCACTGGGTGGGCTGGTGGGTAATGGTACAAGAAGGAATCCTAAAGAAACCCACCTAAAAACTGGCTCCTCTGAATCTGCAATAGTTATGTCAACAAAAGAACAGGGAATAATAAGAATTGTGCTTTCTAGTACCTAAAAACAACAAATCAAAACATTTCTTAAATATTTAATTATTTCAAAAGAAATCTTGAAATCTGGGGAAGCTCAGTGAGATGGTAAATTCCTCAGAATCACAAACCAACTTTGGAAGCATATTGTCATTGTGCCTGTGTGTGTGTGTGTGTGTGTGTGTGTGTGCATGGTAGTGTGTATGTGAGTGAATATATGATATATTCCCACTCACCTACTTACATGTATATATATAAATATGTATTTATCAATAGATTTTCCTCCCTTCAAATCAACACCAGTGTGTTCCACCTTCAGTACACATATATTATCTGCATTCCAATTCATAGACAGACCATTAATACCATAAAAAGAGAGAAATAGCTGAGAATAGGCAAAGTATAACCTAGTCAGAATTGTTGTAAGTGCCGGTTCAGCATTGTTAAAGAACAGAGCAAACCTCCCCTAAATACAAGCTAAAATGTCTGTTATTAATACACACTCACAATTCTTTAAGGTCATCAGAAGAAAAAAGGGCAGAGAAAAGGACATATTATGAAACTGAATCTTAAGTGTTTTCCTTTTTTGCAGTCATTGTATATGTTTTAAGGGAAAACTCGCCATTTGTAGAAATGATTCTCCCCCCTTCAGTTACTTTTCCCTAGCTCTCTCTAGAGCTAGGGAATAATAAAACATGTACATAGTTTTGCTGATATACCATTTTTAAGAATCTTTCATTCTAACTTATAGATCTTTCTTTATGCTATTTAAAACATTTAATGAGTTTGAGAAATGTCTTACAGATTTTGGCAAAAGACAGAAAAACAAGGGTTGTTGAACCATACATACAAAGTATCTAGGGCTCACAACTTTTAGATGTGCTTAGCTTAAAAAAAAAATATTGTGTTTAAACACATAGAAAAAAGGGAATCAATTGCAGACAATCCACCTTGCATTTTCTATTTAATATTCTTTCACCCTGTACTGTAATTGGTCAGGATTCTTCCAAATATTTTGAGTCCTTATGGCATCGCTGGCTTGTAGATTAAAAATGTTTCCAAATCACCATCCCTCTTAACACATACTATGGAAAGAGTTCCAGAAAGTTTAGAGAAGATGTGAGGGCTGGGCACAAGGTAATTCACCACCAAATAGCACAACATATAAAATCAACCTAGAGAAAATAGCAAAATCAAAAAGTTGAAAGCAGCCAGGTCAGACTAGAATGCTAGGGAGTCAGTGAGTACCATATTTCATGCCAAGAAGTTCAAATTAAAAAAGAAGAAGAAGAAAAAAGAAAAAAAAAAGAAAGTTGGACATAAATCAATATTGAAAGCTTCAAAAAGTCAAAGCCAAACCAATGTTTCCTTTTTCCCCCTATGCACAAACCTTTTGTTTTAAACCCAATGGCATTGAGATCAGTAATTTTATATGGAAGATTCAAGTCTGCAGAGACACTCCCCTTCCATTTGATCACTTGAGTCCACAGAAATAAAGCACCTTTGGAACCAAGAGTTGTTCAAGAATCCTAGTGTCTTATTCAATGTGTTGAAAAAGTACAGTTAAAATAATTAGAATAATTCATCAAATGACAAACACAATTATATTGACTCTAGTGAATAGGCAAAAGGGCTCCCCAGGACAATTCACAACTAAGAAGATAGAGCACAATAAAAGGCTATGACATTTTATGAATATTCTGTGTTATAGCTTTGAACTTTATTGCAAAACAAAAAATATATATTTATATATATATATATTTTTATCTACATTTCACCTCTGACATTGTACACAACACGAAAGCACAGAAAACCAAAAAAATCATAATGAGGTAGATACATAACACTTACAGATGGAGGAGACTAAAGAGTTTAAATTTGGCTTAATACTGTGGTACCAATGTATGCATTTTCAACACAGCAGCAAGCATTGATTCACAGGGCAAGAAGCCCAGTGATCTCAAACCCAAAAATAAGCCCCATTTAAAAATACCTGCTTCAAAATGAAAAAAAAAAATTTTAAGTCAGGGAATCAGATGTGTTCAATCGCAAACCCTGGTGAAATTTTTTTAAAAAAGGTTTTTGTTTTTGCTTTTGTGCCAGGAGAGAAAAAAAAGTAATTTCCACTATCTAATTTGGAGTAACCTGTCCCATAGGTTTCTTCCATGTATTCCTGCTCGGTGGGGTGGGATCAGCCTCAGGAGCTCTGCAGCCAGCTGTTGACAGTAAGGGAGCAAGGCTTCTTCCTTTTCCCTAGGATAATGCTCACCTCTGCAGACACACTAAAAGGGACCTACTAGCCTTTGAGGGCTCTTGAAACATGCCAGGAAATGGCTGGAAATCAATTTAACTGTGAAGTTTCTGGTATAGCTCTACTTTTTTAGGATCATGTGCTCTCTTAGTGGGTGAGGCAAGGGTTTGGGACACTGGGATCACTTCATTCCCCTATCATTCCCACGTATAGCCTTTCTAATGGAGAGCTGACAAAGCCATCTTCAGCCATCTTCAGTTTTAATTATGAATGCATTTTCACTGTAAAATTCAATGTTGAGCTGTGGTGGCTATGGCAGAGACCAACTCCTTCCTTGCCTGCTGTCTTGAATAGAAGGAGGATGGAGTGAAGAGACAGAACCTAGAGAGGACACTTGGCTGGTTGAGGCAGCAGCTGAGAGAGTGGAGCAATGAAATGCCCAACCAAGAAAGAGGCAGCTCAGGCAAGTGCAGTTGGCCAATGGAGACCCCCTAAGGGGGTCCAACTAGAAAGCCAAGGAATAACTTGGGTTTGTTGACAGTGCCTAGAAGACCCTGGAGACCCTAGAGAGAATGTGAGAGAAGCAAGGCCCAGAGACATTAATGGGGCTAAAAGTAGAACTGAATCAAACTCCCTTAGATTGTTTAATAGTTATTTTTACTCTGGACGTGATCTGCTTTTGGTAGGATTTGCTCTGCTGGGAAATATTTGGGAACAGTTGCAGGACAGGTCAGCATCAGGCAAGAGAGGAAACAGAGGGGTCCCAGAGGAATGCTTGGTGAACTGGGAATAATGGAAGGATGGACAAGGAACTGATAAGCGTCCACCTGGGAGAGATTTGTCACATGAGCAAATTGTACCTTGAAGTCTCACTGTTCTCCAGAAGCCAGAGTGTGAACTGTACTCTCCCATGTGTTTGTGCATCATCTCCCCTGCTGGAACATCTTTCCTGTTTGTCTTCCCAATGGCTACCCCAGTGCCTGGCTCATAGAGGGCATCATCAAGGTTGATTTGCATTTTTAGAAAATGGAACAAGAGAATGGCTTGGGGAAGAAGAGAAAGTGTCCACAGTGTCATAAGGGTTTTGAAGACCCTATAACCCCTCTCAAGGCAATAACCTGGGTGTACTTTTGCCTGCCTAGATGCATCTCAAGTGAAGAATCGCATTTGAATTTTGACATAAAATATCATACTTAGAGGAACTAATGCAGTTAGTTCCATTGGGAAAGGAACTGGACACAATGCATCTGAATATGTGTCAAAAGAGAGGTTTCAGGGAAGCTGAGCAACTGCTTCCATCCTGACTGGGCTGGAAGACTGGTGTGCAATCTGTCTTGAGTACTTAATTCCAGAAGGCAAAGACAAAGTGAGCTTGTGACTATCACCCTCAAGTGATTCCCAGTCTTACCTTACAGGAGTTCCTGGGCAAGGCAAGGCCATGGACACTTCCAAACATCCCAAAGTTCTCACTAATCCAGAGTCTAGATCTCTGTCCCCTCAGAAACCCAAAGCAAAAGAAATCAGTCAGGATTGCAAGACACATCATTCAAGTCTTTATAAAGTGGGGACTGTCTGACTACCAGGCATTCAACAGTGTATGAAGGCAAGGAGATTTTTTTTCTTTGGAGGCCCTTGAGAAGAAGTTTGATAATTTTTTTGTCTGTGTCTATGAGGATGAGCAAAAATTAGGTGATGTCTGAGTCTCCTTCAAACCCTGAGATTCCATCGTTTCTTTGTGCTCTGAAGAAGCTCCAGCTTTGCTCAAGGACTGAGGGATTTTTCTTTGTGTATAATTGCTGGGGCTATGGAAGGATTAGGATAGGGTGTGTGTGTGTGTGTGTGTACACGCACGCATGTGCATGTGTGTGTGTGCACGTGCATGCAGGTATGCTCAGAGGCTAGCCAGTAGGCATTAAGGTGACATAATTATAAGCAAACATGTAAAGCATGAGGCTGTCTCAGAGAAACAATAAGTAGGTTCATCACTCCCTTCCCCAAACTCTCTGTAATCTGCCCTTTCCTGCCCATTTCCTGTCATCCCTTGTGCTCTTCCTCTCTAATTTAGATAGCTTTTGTCCCCTCATCAGTTTACATGACAGCGACAACCACTTTCCTAAGCCTAATATTTTGATGTTGGTCATTTCATTCCCTGGCTTAGGAACTCAGGGTCTTTGAACCACTTCCCATCCCAAATGACTTTCACCAAATGCATTAGCCTGTCTCATTATTTTATTCTTTCTGGTTTGGATCGATCACAGAGATCACCAGGCTCACCATTGTGTTTTAGATATGGGGAAACTGAGGCTGACAGAAGGCAAACTACTAGGTCAGGAATGATGGGTACAAGAGCAGAATGCAGGTTCCAGGCTGCTCCCCTACCACCATCCTTCTCCTGGCCTAACATGGGCAGCTTCTTGCCATGCCTGGCCTAGAATTCCTCTTACTTTCTGCCATTTCATAGGCATTGTGTTCAGAAACCTACTCTGAATTTACCCTGTGAAGCTTACATTTCTGAATCTGCCCTAACTCCAACCATTCAACTCTTTTTACAGATCCTTGGAGCAATAACCCACTTATCTGGAAATCACCTCATGCTTTAAGACCACATACACAAAAGTAACAACAACAAAACCTACAGAAAGAAGACACAGAAGTGCTCAGGCCAACCAGAAAAGACATCTCAAAGTGTTTATAGGAAGGCTCCCATTCCATGGAAGTCTCCAAGAACTCACACTGCACAGATCATGCTCAAGGTGACCTGTGGGAACCAGGCATCCTTTTTCCTGGGAAGACCTTATTGCATAAGTGATCACTACACTTGTAAGTGTCCTACAGCCTCCTGCACTCTCTTAGCCTCTCTGCCATCTACAAGAAAACAAAACTGTTGAGACTGCCTTCATCCCAGCCAGTTCTTGCTGGATGCTCTGAGCTACCTGTCCTTTATGAGCTGTTGGGAAAGGGCATACGGGCAGCCTGGACCTTGGAAAAGAGAGGGACCAAATCTCCAGGCCCATACCCCCCACCAGCTATACCCACTATGGACCATGGAACCCTGTGCAATCATGGAGGCTCCCAGTTTCCTCATTTGTAAAATAGAGCAGAGTTTCTCACCTTGTGAGATTCTTGCAAAGACTTAGCTGAGATCACTGTATGAAGGCACCTGGGACAGAGCCTGTACATCACTGGCACTACATCAATGTTAGCTGAGTCTCAGTTCTCCTGTCCTCTGCAAAGGGCTTTACTCCATCATAGCTGATGTCACCTGCCCAGGACATTGGACTTACTCTGACACCCTGAGATTCATGAGACTCCAGTAATCCTAAATACTTCTTTCCTCTAAAGGAACTGCCCTGTCTGCCCATGAGAGGAAACACAACATCTCTGAAGGGACTTCTTTAGAATCAGCCAGCCTGGGAGAACTTGGGGCTATACCTGATTTTTCTGGCCCTGGCATTTGGGACTCTATACCTCCCCCGTGCAGGGTCTCAGGTATCAACTGATGGAAAGAACCCAGCTAACAAAGTGTCAGCCCACATACCACAATAAGACTCGTCCACTCTGATGGAAAAGGTTTTCCTCAACAAAGGTTCTGCCTGTGCTGCTGATGAATTGTCAGTCTTCAGGATAGACATGTTCCCTGGGTCTAGATTTATGGTCACCACTCAATAATGCCAGCTTTACATCTGAAGCCTCAGAGGTGGCCACATCCCTTCCCAGAAAGGCAGGTTGTCATAGCCCCAAAACAGGTATTCGACACTCTGCTTTGGCCCTGGTGAAGGAGCAAGGGATCTAGAATGTGTCCACCCTCTACTCTCTTCATTTTGCCCTGAGCTCTGAGCCTAATGGAAGACCTGCAGCCTCTGGGTCCCTGAAGCCATCTCAGGGCCTGAGCACCAGTGGGCTGGCCAGAGAAGAGTGGGCTCATGGGGCTGGATCTTGACAACGTTTGAGAAGCTCCCACCAGCTCCCCAGCCATTTTTTGGGAAGGGCCAGGAGTTGGAAAAATCACACGGTCTTCTGGAAGTGATTCCCTTGATATTTCTTCTGGGAAAGACTCCTGGATCTGTACCTACAGGATTGTACCCCACAATAGGCCTACAGTTCTCCAGAATACTACCTTTTCAGGAGGAGAAAGAATGAGCAATACATTCCCGGGATGGGCCTTAGCAGGTGTGATCTATGGAACAGGACAAAAGCAAATGAACAGCACTTCATTAAGATCCCCTGAGTAGCTAAGAGTATGTGCAGGGTGGGGGAGGTGAGGAATGAGTCCAACAGAGAAAATGCATTCTTGTCAAAGGACTGACTTCCTTTTTCAATCCGAAGGAATTCCATCTAAGCTCCCACCAGCCACAGAGCAGAAGCGTGTTGTGCTGGAGCAGTTTAGGCAGTGTAAGAATTAATCTTTTAAAAACTGTCTTGGATGGCTCAGCCACCTTGTGCGAGATTTGTAAACCGTGTGCAAAACTCAGACTTGTGCAGACAACTGGAGAAGGTAAGAATCTGCCTTCTGCATGCAGAGCTTCCCCTGCCTGATTTGTGCTTTGTCTAACCCCAGGATCTCTCTTCTTCCCAGCGGCGCTTATTAAAGCCTGGTGAAGGCAATGGAGGCCAAATTGGCTGCAGAGTAGAATCTGCTATTCTCCCTATTGCTGAGCTGCTGAGCATCTATTTCAAATACCTCCAAAGGACACGCAGCCTGAGGGCTGATTTCCCGAATGCTTTTGATGCTGGGCTCTTGAAGATTCTCTTTATGTCTCACTTTGAGAATGAAAGCAGATGCAGTAACCCTCCTCAGGCAAGTTGCGCTCACTGGCTGGCAAGGGTGGAGGGGTATTAGCAGAAAGTAGTGCTAAGGTAGGGAGGTGGGATTTGGCACTAGGTAGAGCACATAGAGTCAGTGGGAAAGAAGCATTGGCATAAAGCGAAGGTGTAAAATATTCACCCTCTGGGGATAGGTTACTCCATATAGATGACCACAAATGAGGAACAAAAACACCTGGGTCAAATCCTTCCCAGAGTATGCCAGCTCCCTGCCAGGGTCTATATTCAGGACCAAGATGTAGGTGCTGATTTAGCTGAAGTTCCAATGTCATTCCCCCAGCCCCCAATCCCAGAGGTCACATGCTCGTTGTCCCACTTAAGCCAAATTTTTTTTCTTGCCTTACGTCAACACATCCCCAAAACATATCCTATAAAAGTAGATTTCATAAAGAAAATGAATATTTTGAATCAAGAAGAGGATGAAAACAAGTTGTAAACATGTAACTGAAACATAAAAATACACATCAGTTCACTTACAGAACCAAACGGGGTTACATCGAATCATTTAAAATGAAAGCAAAGGAAAACTCTTCTCGGGAGCTCTTAAATTTAGGAAAAGAATCACTGTAGCATGCTCACCTTGAACCAGGAATTGGATATTGTGGTTCTTGTACAAAGGAAAATCTGTGAGGGAGATGGAGGTCCGAGGTGAAGGAGGGAGGAAGATTGCATAGTTGTGAAACAGTGGCTTCTCATCAAGGTGAACAAGTGTGTCCTCTGACAAAATAGCGTTTGATTTTTTTTCTGTTCATTTCTGTTCACGGTATTTTTCTCTGTCCACCAAACATGTCATACACTGACACATATATACAGTACACACACATGCGAGCGCTAAACACCTGAATTACACAGCCATACTTGAAAACGCCCCCACCCCACTTGTTCCGCGCAAAGTTCCTATTCGCTTTTGCTACATCCTGACCCCATTTCTTGCCAAAACTCATCTCTTGGATTGTTTCTATCTTTAGCAACGAAAGNTGGTTCTATTCTCTCACTGAATTTCTGTGGCAATGCCTAGCATTTCGGTGAGGGGCTCACTAGTTTTTAAGAGATAGGAAATAACAACTGCCTTTTTTTTTTTTTAAGTTTTCTTGAGGTAAACACTATTTGCTAACACCTCAGGCAGCAGACACATTTTACAGTGCTGTCGAGAAACTTTGCAAAAAGGAGGAAACACCACCAAAGTGTAGCATCAATGCTTAAGAACGTTTAGAACGCACGTCTCCGTTCCAACTCATTTCCCCTTCCTCTCATTCGGCCAACTCCTTCTAGTAACATATAGAGCAGAACAGAAAGCTGATTAATTGTCTATATCATACTGGGTATCCCTTATATCAACCCACCGTAAACCTCTCTTGCTCACATACTAAAAATTGTGAGTCAACTGAAAAATTAAAATAAAGATGAACACACATTACATTTTTTCATCCTTTCTATCTGCCTCAAGCATATATATATATGTATGTATATATATATATACATACATATATATGATAGTTTACATTAATATAGGAAATAGCAGAGGTTTTTAGTTACATTTTATACAGAATCACTGCATCTTATCTTTATTTTCTATGCTCTCTCTCTTTTTGGATAAACAATTGGCTATAACAATCTATAGTAAGGCTTCACAGAAAGAATTCTGCATGTTTTGTTTTTCTCTAAGAACCAAAGTTTGTAAAATGAGGTTTGATTCTAGCACCTTATACAGTATTAGTGATGTTGTTCCCTTGGGAGAGATTAGCACTACCCAACACTTCAGATGAATCTCTATCAGTTACACAGTTCTCAAAGGTATTGCCGAAGGGAGGACGTACAGCTCGGCGGAGATGGAGGAGCAAGAGGGAAACAAAACAAAACCCCGAGATTAAAGTCTTAGCAATGTACAAATAAAATCTCAAGAACATGTCAAGTTGCTGTCTCCAAATTAATAATGACTTAGTGTTTCAGGGCCACCAATAAATCCTTTTAGGTTATCCTTCCCCATGAGGTAAGGAAATACTACAATATCTGTTTTAAATGGGGAGACTGAGTCTGGGAGACTGTACGCAGGTCACAGAGGAAACTGTCTGGGTAAGAAAGGGTTGGGAGATGCCCAGCCTCTCGCCTCTTATTCCCAGACTGTTCCTCGTCACCTCTAACTGGTGAGTTGAGATTTTGGAAAAGCAGCTTATTGGCCACTGATGAGGAAGCAAAACAAACAAACAAACAAACAAACAATTTTTTAAAAAATATCAGCACCAAAGGAAGTTCAAAAGAAGCTGCTCTTTGCTCCCTTATCAACCATCCCATGTTATGGAGACAGCAACTTTCACAAGAAGGAAGAAGAAAATTAGTCACAGGAGTAACCCATCTCTTGTGTGGGTGCCCTTCCCCAAAGTCAAAACGCTCCACGGCGCTGTTTCAGTTGAGTAGCATCGATTTTTGCAGAGGAATGATCAACTCCCACCAAAGCTGCATCAGAACCTCAATTATATAATTATGTAACTATAGTGATATCTCTATCTCTATATCTATTTATATATGTATACATTAAAGTCTTTTACTGCACTGGCACGTGATACCAAGGTAACGTACTGGCATTGCTGTTTGCTGCAAGTGGCCGCCTTGACTGGAGTTACGTGAGAGAGAAGCACCACAAGAAAAGGCACCACAAGGTTTCAAGAAGTTAAATTGTTTGTTGTCACCGCCCTGATCTCGCCATGCTGGGGAAACAGAAAAGTCTTTCTTCTTTAGCAAGGACCCTGGAACAACTGATTCAAAAATTATCCCAACCCACGCACATCTGTCCATTTCAACGCAACAGGGAGAGAGGGAAGAAAGAGCCTGACATGGTTTGTTTCACTGCTATTTCTTTCTGGCTACCAGAAAAGGAAAGCATTTTCATTTTTAGAAAGAAAAGGGTTGAGGGGACTCAGACACTGGAACCCAAGCCATCCTTAAAAAGGGAGTAGAACAAAAATCTTGTGCTAAGTAAAGTCCTACATGGAAAATCTGCCTTTCTAATATGATTCCTTGGTGGCAACGCATTAGGGAAGAGAGAGAGAGATGGGGGAGGGGAGGGAGAAGAAAATCATGGAATTATTTCCATAGGCACCATTAGCCACAAGTAGCACCGGGTCTAGATTGATGAGGACACACAGATGTCCACATCTGTCCAAGGAGCTGAGAACCAGGAGTATTGGCTTAGAATAAACATTACTTCATCCTTATAGTCTGGCCAAGAAAATAGGAGGTCATTGGCCATTTGGAGAACCAAGAATCACATGTGCCACTGATGAACCAGAAAAAAAGACGGGGCAGCCAAGGACTGCAGAGTGGATATTAAATGGCATTTTTATTTTTATTAAGTACTTGCCGGCCTTGAAATATCCCCTCCCATTTCTCATTCCAGGTGGAAGAACACCCTCCACATGGGAACAGAGAACCTATATTTTTTTCAGGAAAGCTTCAACATGGGGTGAGTGGTATAGAGTTCTCCTCACCAGCTATTTTCCTTCCTTTGCTCCTTGTCTGGTCCAAATAAAGGAAGTCAACCAGCCATGCTGGTGTGATCTGCAAGGCTCCTAAAACTTTCTGTCTAAGCTCATGGTGACAGGCTGGGGAGGCCTGAGGATCAAAATGGCTCACTGCAGGGACCCCTCTTCCCAAACTGTGGTCAATGCTCCCCTGAACACAGGAGGCTGGCTGGGGGAAGGGGTGATGGTGGTGGTGGTGGGTTTTGATATATCTCTGTCACATACTTATTAAAATTGAATTACTGCTTTTCCTTCTGGTTTCTCAAGTTAGGGGATTTTAGCTTAAGTTATTATTATTTTTTTGTATTGTGATGCTTGTCTACTGAAAATAACACTCCCATTTCAGCACAAAGGAAAATAAATCATTCCTACCACCTTCCAGCAATCTAAATTATTTTTCCAAACCTACTTTTGGGATGTGGACAACAGGGACAAACAAAAGACTTCTGCCAGAGGAGTCGTCCATTTGCAAAGTATCTCCTCTAGAACCTTCATGGGACAGAGGAAAATCACCAGGTTACACCACCTGCCCTGGCTCCTTCCCCCACATCTCCTTTTGTGCTGTTTCCAATCATGTTTGCCATAACATACCTGGGTGTGTCAGAGTCTGTGCCCATGATTTTAGGAGAATGCTTTCTGTCCATTTCTTTCTTCCAAGGGTTCCCAGAACTTCCTCCTAGACAGGAAATGTATTGTTGGCCTCCAAGGCCCTGCCTCTTCATTGACCTAAGGTCACTGGTGTCCTGACCACGGTCCCAGCAACCACAATGGGTGGAGTCCAGATGGGAAAGTACAATTCTGAGCTGCTAGAACAGGGAAGGTGGACTCCCCCAGCCTTCCTCTTTAGCTCCTCCTGCTGCTGCTGGCCAGCAGAGATGGCAGAGAGAAGGGAAATACAAATCTGTTGTTATAACCTGTGGAAGGCACAACCTGTGGCTGACCAGAAGCATTGATTTGTGGCTCTGGAGAAGGGAAATATTGATGGGCTTAGCTCAGAGCTGCCTCCTCCAAGGGTCTTCCCTATTTTCAAAGTCAAGTCCTCCCTCCACTGGATCCCTGTAGTATTTACTTTGTGCCTCTGTATTTATCATATTCTGCCTTCCGCGACAATAAAGTTCTTTGAGTTTCTAGCCGAGTCATAGTGGCCAGAGTGTGTTAGAGCTGAAAGAAACATTTGGAAGCAAAGATGACTAGACAGCCTAAATAATTGGTCCAAGGTCACACAGTGTTAGGCCAGAGCTCAGATTTACTAGTTTCCAACTAGGAGTCTTAATAGTATCCTGTTAGGACAATGGATGTTGTTCTTAGCCTCTATGCCTTCCAAATTTTCACTCAATATCTTTCCTCCCTTACTGCATCACCCATGGGCAAGGACTGTGTTTTGTGTATATTAGGTGCTCAGTTAAATGAATTTAAATCACATTTTTAAGAATAAGGGCTTTTTTTTTCTATCCAAGGGGTGCATTAATTATGTAGCATATGTCAGCAGTCAAATGCTGATGGGCTCTCATTGATCTGTAACACAGAATTCTTCACATAAGCTATACTATGTAGGTCAAGTGTGATAAAGGGCAAGGGTCCCTCCTAGACTTCCACCCACTTTCTTTGGCTAAGCCACTTCCAAATAGTCCTTTCTCTGGAAAGAAGGGACTGGAAATAGGCTCATTATTATTCCCTTAGTTTGAAACTTTTGGTCACCAGAGGTGGTCATAAACCTATATGTTTGGGAGGCTAAGCTGATAGGCTTAATCCTTAACCTATAGTTCACTGCAAATTATGTTTAACACCACTAGAGAGCCAAGGAAGACATAGTCTGGGCTATGGAAGCTATAGTCCACTCACAGAGCTGCTGCTCAGAACAGAGGAAAAGGGAAAAGGAAAGATTGCAGCCAGATACAAGGGTAAGTCTCATGTGAGTGAAAGAAAACTCCCCATCTTGTTGAAATGGACAGAGAGGGACTAGGATACAGAGCATCAGCCTGGAATTGACAAGTTCTAGAACTTTCTTGTTATGGGTGCATCCCAGATCATTTGCTCAGTGGAGGAAAATAACTGGAATGTCAGAATTAACGGAGTTTACAACTCTGCTTCCTTTAAATCCTCCAATATTCATATAAACCAGTTTTTCAGACATGGCTAATGTTCAGAGTAAACAGAAGATAAGTGAGAATATTTTGTTAGCCTTTTAGGGAAAATGACAAATTGTATGCACTCAAGCCATTGAATTACCTGAGAATTTGAATAGTTTTGCTCATATAGAGTCAGTTAGCAATGTCACCATCTTTATGGGGTTAAAATCGGAAGAATGACTGATAGAAAAATATCCAGGAAAGACTAAACAAATGTGAAAACACGCTGAAAAATAACCATTGTTTTGAGAAGAGAGATTCAATTGCAGCCTTCTGACCCCTGCAGGCTGCCTCACCAGGTAGGCGGGTTGAGAGAGCCAGTGACCAGGTGAGCACATGAGGAGACCTAAAACATTACTGCAGGGTGAAGTCAGTGAGGCCAGAGATATAATTCTGTGGCCTGTTCTCAGGCAGACATAGAGTTAGAAAATGCTGAAAAGTCTGCCCAGCTTCAGGGAGAAAAATGTATTTGCTTTGAACAGCAAACCAGTGACAACCCAGACATCAAGAGATGACAGAGACCTGAGGGGATTCCATTTCTCTTTCTTACTCTCTTTTTCCTGTCTCTTTTTGCCCTCTCCATGTCACTTCCTTCCTCCCTCCCTCCCTCCCTTCCTCCCTCCCTTCTTTCCTTCCTTCCTTTCTTTCCCTGCTTATATATTTTCCTCTGTAACAAATCTGTAATTTTTTAAGTAAAGGAAAAGAGCCACATAGGAAGGCAGGGTTGCACCATTAGCTCTTCTGGAATTCTATCTCATCTTCCTACTTCCTAGTCCAAATTTCTCTCCCTGTTGGAGCCGCTTGTCAGTAACACCAATAGAAAAGTAGGTTTCTTGGAAACATGTCTTGTCACAAAAAAGTTCATGCAGGTATAAAGATAATGGAACCGTTATACACTGGAGAATGACCTGGGGATAAGGGGACATCAAAGGGGAGGATATCATGTATGCTCCTGGAGTGGCATTTTGCCCAGCTGGCTGCGTGCCACACCACCAGACGTGCATCTGTGACAGGTTAGGAAAGGGACCCCAAAAGCTGCTCCTGTGGCGTGGGCTTGAAAAGATTTCTAGGGGTTTTGTCCAGACCCTGTGGTTTTCTCCCACTTAACACAAGGCCTTCTGGGTAGCAGTGGCTGTCTTACCCGCACCTGTCCAGATTCCAAACATTCTTAGAATATATCTCACATCACTGCAGGTGGTTTCCCTTGCCCTTCCAGTCAAAGGAGGGACCTCAGCATGAGATGTGGGTCAAGAAAGAAGGCCTGTGACTCAAAGTACTGTATTACATTAGTACCTTTCCCCTCCAGGTAACCTCAAATGCTCTTTTCCCTTCACCCAGCATAAGCAAATATCCTGGCACCTTGGGTCATGTGGATTCTGTCACAAGGGTGGGAAGGAATTTGAGTGACTTTTTCACAATAAGTGTACCTATGTCTTCCCTATGACAGATTCCAGGCTTGTCATGGCCATCCAGACAATGGGAGGTATGTGGCACCACTCTAGTCTGTTCTGCCTCCTACAAAGCAATTGCTCCGAAATGTCTCTCCTCCGTTAGAGTCACCACAAGGGGATGTCACACTCCCCAAGTCTCTGGCAGGGAGGAGGCTGCTTCACTAGGCTATCTTCACATCAACTGAAGATACGGATACTATAGGGCCAGACCCATCAGGTTTGGGTTTCATGGGCCAGAAATCTGGCAGCCTAAGGACATCTAATGCTGACCAGGGTCCAGGCAGTAACTTCCACCTTATTTCTTGAGGTATGCTTCCTTCTCTTCACCTGCTCTGGGGAGGGCTGTGCTGATGGGTCAGAGTTATTTGGTGTGATCTGAATTCCAGAAAGTGGGGAGCTATCAAGAAAGCTTCTGTCTGGAGTCTGCAGGTTGCTCTGTGGACCTGCTGAGAATGCTGGGAGCAACTGGAGAGTCTCAAAAGGCCAGCACAACCTCTGCTGGCCTCTTGTCCAGGAGGAGGAGACAAAGGTGCATCCCAGCCCAGGGGCTCTTCATGGCCTCGTGCCTGGGAGAAAGAAAAACCCATCTAGGCTAGGTCTATTTCAAGTCCGGCAAGAGCCCTAAACATCAAAATACTCTGCTTCATCAACTTTTTAAGTCCGTTAAGGAAAAGATACATATATAGATATATAGATATGTTATGTGTGTATAGTATACCTATATATACATATATATGCCCAAGATTGGCATATTTATGTATCTAGCAGTGATTAGTAAGCTTAGAATGCAGTTATGTGCTCAGGTACTTCAACTGGGCTCCTTAGTTCTGCACAATTTGTAATAATCTCAAAATCTCAGATCACCCCATAGCTTATGTGGTTTCCAGTGTGCTCTCTCTCTCTCAACCTCTCTCTCTCTCTCTCTGGCATTTCATAATCACTATAATTTTAAGCAAATAAAAATGAATCCCTCAAAAATAAGGAGTTGCCATAGGTTAGCCTCCATGGTGAAATTGGAGAGGACCCTACCACAGTGTGAGCCATCACATTGCACAGGGCTTTTTGCTATGTTGATACGCTAAATGCCCTAGATAGCCCAGGGGCTTTGAAAAGTGTATGTTCACTTGGAGGGCCATATTGGCCTCATAAGTTATCAAGGAGTGTCCCCAAATGCTGAAGGAACACAGTCAGCCCCTCCTTCCTGCTCTTCTTTCATAAGACTCCCTCAGAACCCTCTTAAAGAGCCACACCTTTTAAAGGCATATATATGTATGTAAATGAAGAAAGAAATGTAGCCTGTCTTTGACCTCAGGCAGGCTGGGCCAGTGGAGAAGCTGGGGCCATGGCTCAGATGAGGGGAGAATGATGCATTTGGTGGAAGCATGGAGCAACTGTGGGGTCAGGGAGAGGGAGAAGGCTAAAGGGGTTGAGTTTGGACAAACAGCCAACCTGAAGCATTGTGCATATAAGGACCTGCCTTAGGGAAGGAAGGTCTTTTGGAATGAACACCAGAGGTGGGAGCTGTCTTGGGCATAGGCTAGAGAAGGGCAGAGAAGCAGCTAAGAAGCACAGTATGATCTGGGGCCAGGCAGCACCCAAGCTGAAGACGTCCCTTTCTCAGTTCCTGGGTTGGAAGGAAAAGCACTCCTTATGACCTTGGGTTCCTCCGCAAACTCACATGGGGCCTCCCAAGTCCTGTATCCAAGATGGAGAGAACCACTGTGGACAACAGGGTCTCACATCTTTTCAAACCAAATAACCTTCCCTTTCTCTTTGTCCCTTCTGCCCTCTGAAAGGAAGAGAAAGTAATCTTTTTATCTCCCTAAAGACAGGCATCATATAATCATTTTCAAAATAACAAATGGTTTCACTCTGGTCCTAAAACACAGAGGAAGCCCCCACTGAGCTCTGAGGAAGTTCTTTCTGTGGCATGGAGATTTCTGGGGGGCCGGGGAGATAGCCCTAATAACACTGAAAGAGCATTCCCAAAACTAAGCTCTGGGGCACTTCCAGGAAGCTTCACCTTGGGGCTGGAATTCCAACCTGTTTAGTTCAATAGGTGTTTGGCTTTTTGTAGAAACTAGCGAACTTTGGGCACAGCACTCAGTGAATAATTTGAGATGTGCTATATTTTAGGATATTTAAGAATCCAGACTTGATTCCTTGAGTGTGTTTGGGAAGGGAAGAACTTTGCACATGGAAAAACAGATGAGACATTTTTAAAAGGCTTTTGATAGCTAAGCAACTGAAAACTCCTTCCCCCACCACCACTGAAAAAAGAGTTTTTTAAAGACAAGTCATGTGTTTTGATTTGTTTTCTAGTAAAGACCCTTGTCTTTGGAAGCCAAGACTTCCCAGCAAACAACAGAATACCAGACTCTCCAAGGACACAAACCAACCAAAACATATCCAGCTATTGTTCCAACACAGCATAAGCGAACTGTTCTCTGGGTCTGGAGAGAGAAGATGAAGGCTATGGGAATACTGAAGCTGAGCAGGAGAAATGATTGAAATAACAAAACCATATCTGCTGGTCACAGGATGCACTCACTGAGATTTGCCTTCATTTTCCCCCAAAGGGAAGAAAGCAACCAATATTAGTTTGCTTCTCAGAATAGCATTCTCTGATGGAAGTCAAAGGATTTAAAACCCTTCCTTCCTGTCCAAATATTTGGGAAGGAAAGAAGAGTAGCCTTTCCGGGTGGAAAGACAGAGAACATCTCTCTTGACCCACATAGAGATAACTCTGTATTCTGTCCTCTTATAATCATTTCAAAATATTCATTAATAAAAAAAGAGGAGAGGAACTAGATTACCTTCCCCTTCTCCCATGTCACATAGCATGGTGCCTTGCATACAGCAGGAACTCAATTGAAGTTTAAAAGGATTTTAAGTAGGAAGCAAACTTGATAACCATAATACTTTTATCCTCAAAGTGCTTTACCAAGACGTTAATTACCTTATCCTCACAACACCCCTGTGAGGTAAGTAAGCAATACTCTTCCCATTTTACAGAAAGAGAAATTGGCCCCAAGAGTGACTTGACCTAGGTCCGCAGAAGGATAGAGTCCTGGATATTTTACTTCTAGTGACATGTTCTGTTCATGAGAACGTGCCTTTCTTTTCTTGAGATGCTTTCTCTGACCCTTCCATAAAACAATAATGCTTACATATGTCGCTCAGTAAAATCGATTTCCTCTGTTTGAAAAGAATATGCTTTGCTATTTCTGCCCCAGAGTGTGTAGGAAGTAACAATTAGATGGTTGCAAATATTTTCTTTCCACATACTTCCGGAAGACTTCCTCTTCTTTATTACTCTTCCTACCCATCTACTGAGTCATTGTGTTCTCTGTGGTCTCACATGTCCATCTTCGAAGTCCTCATTCATACATGCTATAGAGTTCATTTGCCATCAATCCCAGTCAAAAGAGGAATGCCGATGAGAACAGGGAATCAATCGGAGGTCTCATTTATTCCTTCCTTCAGGTGACCACCAGAAATACCTTGTGGAAACAAATAATCCCAGCAGGATTTGGCCTATCCACAGAATGATCAGATACAAAATCAAACAGATGTCATTACTGAATTCCAAACTATGGTCTGGTCCCTTGTGCTATCAAAACAATAATATTAGTCTTGGAGAACAGAGTCAGAGCAGGTGGGAAAGGAGTTCTGGTCGTGAATCCACAGCCAAAGACCAGGAGGATTTGCAGCAACAACTAGAATCTGCTTGGGTGAACTATCTGTTCCTTTGGGACATTCTCAGAAGGTGCCTTTTTTTTTTTTTAAATAGAATTTTTATATTGAAATACACCTGAGCTCCAAGGAAAGGGCCAGAGCCAGGCTGACTGATCTAGAACAGGTAAAACTTCTAGAATTCTCCTCTCCAAGAAGGTTCCAAGAGCCAATAGAAAAATCAACGTTGCAGCTGTCCTCCTGGAGTGCTAGTGTTATTCTCCACTGCTCCCACCTGCCCTCACTCGAGTTGAGTCCTAAGAAGAACATGGAGGTTCTTAGCCTGGGTCTGTTTTCTTGCTCAAAGGGAATCTTGGTAGTTGAATTGATAACAGTCAAACCATAGTAAAAAGAAAAAAAAAGAAAAAAGGAAAGAAAAAAAAACTCAAATAAATTGTCCAATTCAAATGTTAAGGAAAAAAATACCCTGATTTGGATAAAAATCAATAGCGATATTCCCCAGCCCATTTGTCTCTGAATCTTTGCCTGCAGGCTCCGCTCAAAGCACACCAGGGAATGATTAAAACCCACCATTGGGACGCACATTTTGGCTGATGGATTTTTTTTTTAACAAAAACAAAAACAAAGTTTGTTTCTTTACTCTGCAGAGAAGCAAAGAGAAGGTGAGTCCATTTGATGAGATGAGCCTCAAGCTTGAAAAAGATTGTAAGAAAGAACAAAAGTGAGGGATATTTCCTAAAGAGCTTTCACTCATCTTAAAAACCATCCAAATACTCCCCATGCACCCATTCTCTTGTCTGCCCAAAGCTCAATGAATATCAGTTTTCAAATTGATCCCTCCATATATTTTCTGATACTGTAGGAAAAATTAACATCAGAACATTTGGTTTAGAATTACAAGTGGCTGGCTTGAGCTAGGTGACCCCCAGTCACCTGACCAGAGTACCATTGTGCTGGGTTCACAGTGCTGTGAAGTATCTAAGAACTATAGGTGTGTGAGACTTCTCCCTATCCAGCTGTACTGCTCATCCTGTGGGCTTCCAGGTTCCACTTCCTAAGTAACGAGGTCACCACTATTCCTTATATGATGCCTTCGCTACAGGCAATAATGACTGAATCCACACAGCATCCCTGAGCAGGAGAGAAAGAAGAGGTTGGCCTTCTCTCTCTCCACTTTACAGATGGAGAAACCAAGGCACCAAGAGGTGAAGTGAGTTATCCATGATCACAGTGGGGACCCTGAATCAGCCTGTGATATTTCCTGATCTTTCTGGGTCTAAAAAAAAGCTTGTAGGAAGTCTACAGCTAAAACAAATCTCCTAACCCCACTCTAGCCTGAGGATCCCAGAACTATGTTGGGGATAGAGAAACAGACCAAAGGAGTTCATCAAATAGGTGACCAGTTGTCTATATCCACCATGACATATGGCCAAAGGCTGCTTCTAGAGAGATGTTCACTGGGTTACCAATTGGCACTATACCCAAAGGAAATTATTTTTATTGTCCTCCTTGGTGGACTTGTCCTCCTTAAGGATGGACTTTAGGAGTAGTCCTTCCTGGATGAGCATGGGTGAGCTTACTGACTTCAGTTTGTGTTGTGGGGTCTTGTGACTCATGTTAGGGATTGGCAGGCATCTCCTATCTGGGCTTGCATATTGTTCTACATGAGATGGGGCAGGCCAGGGCAGGTGCCCCTTAAGTTCTGCCTGCTCATTTCCAATTTGGTCTATTCTTAGCCCTTGACACAAGGTGTTGGCCATGTGCAGGGGGATCTCCTACGGTTGTCCGTCTGCTGTCCTCAGGAGCTGCCATTAATAGCACTCCCAACCTTTGGCTCCAGTACATACCAGCCATGTCCTGCCAGCCACTGCAAGGTAAGGTACAGGGAGCGAGAAGGCACAGCTTCTTTCCAGGAGATGGAGAAGAAGCAGATGGTGCCCGAGAGAGTCAAGTAAGGCAGACAGAACCAGGCAGGCTAAGAAATAAAGCTGCAGGCAGATCAAGGCAGTGCCCTTCTCTTTTGATATTTGGCCAATAGCACAAGATGCAGTGTTTTAAGCAAGAAATAAAAATTTTAAAATAGCTAAAGATAGATGAGAAAGAGACTTGTGTTGTCATTGCAGGAATGCATGTTTTTCCCCAGTGAGGGGCTTCAAAAAAATTCTCTGAGACGGCAAGAGTTGCCTCTTTACAAGTTTTGCAATTGGGACAGGCACACATTGATTTAAGATGCTCTAGGGGCAGCCCTCATACAAATTTATGGTTTTGTAGCCTATAATAGGTTAACCACTGCAATTTCCATGTCCAGGAGGTTGACCTGTGGATGAGAAGAGAATGTTGCCTATGACTGTGGCCAGTTTTAGGTGAGGGGATGATGTACAGACTTTAACGTTGAAGAACTTCCCATTTTATTCACCTCATTGACACCTGGACTTTAATAAGAGGAGCTGATGTTGACCTAAATTCACAAGTATCATAGGATACTTCTGTGTGCTTCATAAGGAAGGCTGCCCAACAGAATCTAGTAATCAATAAATGTTTGAGAATGAAATGAACAGAACTGCAACCTATAAGGCTGATCCAGCCACTGGGATGAGTCTATCTGTGCGTCTGTGTCCTTCTCTTTCATCATGCAGGATCTTTCTCAGGTCTCCTGTGAGCTCTTCAAGACTTCTCTGGCAGTTTTCTAAGTCTACACTAAGAACATCACTTGAAATCTAGCTGTAATTAATTGCAATGAGCTCTCTATTCACTCTCCAAATTTAAATGCCCCCCCCCCCAATCTGGTAGGGTTATTTTAACATTTTTCAGTTTAGCAAAGGAATAACAGATTTTAGCTTTTTGATAAGACAATCAGATGAGTGTGTGCAAGGAGTGCCCCCTCATCCAGGCCACCACCTGCAGGTGCTGTCATCACACACAAGAAGCCTGAAAGGGCTCACTTTGAATGAGGAGGCACTTTCCTTGGAAAAGAAAATGCCATCTTGTGTACTAAGCAAATGTTAGGTGACCCAGTTTACCCCACTGGAGAAGCTGGGAGCCAGAGGGTGTGGATGCTATAGGTAGAATATACCCTAGGCCCATTCTCCTTTGGGATCTGACATCCTTTACCCCAGGCCAAAAGCTCTAAGCCTGCACACTGATATCCTCTCTTTACATCTGTTTCCAGGTAATGGAAAGATTTTGCTACAGTCTAAGGGGATCAGGGCTTGGGGCTTAATATGGATCCCTCCATCCCCAGGAGTAAGGAACAAAGTAGACAGGGAAAAGGGAGGTATGCTTTCTCTATCAGGCACATAAACTCAGGGAAAGAAGTTTCAGTGTATACAAAGGAGTGAGACCCATGTTAAGAGGTCCTCCAAACAAGATCAGCGTCAGAAACCTCTGCTTCTGCCACTATGACAGTGTGGGAGGGGGAAAAGTAGAGGAAGACTTGAGAAAATTATGTCATTTGGTGTTTTTTAAAAACCTGTAAATTTTTCTAAGAATAAGGCTTCTATTAGGATAGGGTTTGTTGTCTATGGCATGAGATGCCACAAGGCCAGTAGAATCATCATCATGACCATGGTCTAGACAGGTATTTGTACTCTTTTAAGCCATTCTGGGACTCAGAGAGGCCGTGGCTATTGAGGTGGTGGTATGTTAGGCCACCAGGACCATAGAGTATTGGCTGAATTTGTTCCTAGGAAGGTAGAGTGGGGGGGATCTGGCAAGAGTTGGGGAGGCCCTGGGGCCATAAAGAAGTATTGTCCTCTTCGACTGGAAGGGGACATGTTGGCAGCATGTGCCATCAAGAGAGCTGGGGCCTGTTCCCCATAGCACCCCGGTTCCCAACTTGTTTGGACAAATCTGACCCCACAGAGCAAGGTGAACCTTGTAGAGACAGAGTGGAGAGGTATGTTTGAGATAGGAGAAACTTTGGGGGTGAGTGAAGCCAGTGGGGTCTCATCTAATAAATTCAAACCCTCTTAGCTCCCCTCACCATGGTCTAAAGAGACATGACATTCCCACTTGGGATGTCACGGGCTTGTGACAATGAGCTCAGGGGACATCACCTCAATGTTATCTGAGGAGAACAAGGTTTCCTTTCATGCCAAGCCCCAGAGAAGAGGCACACTCCCTGAGCAAGGGAGAAACAGAACTTGCAGATGAATGCCAACAAAATCAGCCAGATTTTAGAGATAGTACATATTTCTGAGAATGATGAGCCAAAGTCTCTATGTGGGGTTGTGGGCAAATTTGATGGGGGAGGGGGGGAGAGTGGCAGTAAGCAAAGAGAGGGTATTAGCTTCCTATTTTATGCTACAGCTCCTGGTACAGTGTGCTCATCTCCCGTGAGAACTAAATAGTCTCATCGAGCACACTCCTGGGGGGGCAGGTCGGGCAGCATCTCCCATAAGAGGTTTGCCAGGTGCTCAGGCAAATGGCAAACTAAAAGCAGATTCCTAGTGTGGGATGAGGCCACCTCTGCTCACTGAGTGACCCTGCCACAGAGCAGCCTGAAGGGTCTGGGTTTTCAGAACCAAAGTCTTCCATGGAGGGAGATAGACCTCTCAGAGATGGTCTCTGAGCAGAGGAGTGTGTGGATTCTGCCAGCTGGCAGCATCCGCATGGAGTGGGGAAGAAGATCGAAAGAGGTCTGCTGGTTGGGACTAGTGGCCATAAGGTCTCCAAGGGATTGGAATACATAAGGACTTGCTGTAGGCTGATGGTACTGAGAAGGTGAATGAAAACTCTCTTCTGGTTATTCTCTTTATGTGTCTCTGCCAACCCTTTCATGTTTTCTACTTCTTTCCAGACTTTTCTTCCTTCTTCTGTCCCTCTGCAAAACCAGATTTCCCTGCTGCTGCTCATAATGCATATTTTCATTTTCATCATTAGGAAAGTAACTGGCATGATGGAGAGGTGGGGAGTAATGTTTCACGGGATAAGTGTGCCCTCCTGCCTGAGTCTTGTGGAGCTCAGTCCAACAGAGATCGAAAGAAAGGATTTCTGAAATGCCCGTAGTCTTCTCATTTGCTCCCAGTGGCTAAGACCCCAGAGTGCCCTCCCTGAGTTGGAAGTTGTCACCCCAACTTTTGGCGCTCGAGGTCCACAAATGTTGGTAATTTTCTCAGTTGCATGTAAACATACACACACACACACACACACAAACACACACATGTGTGCACATGCTAAATGTGGAGTAGAATACAGGTGGCAAATTAAAGCCTGTGACTGTATCAAAATGAAACAGAAAGAGAAAGGACAGGCAAACAAGCCAAAGTGGCAGAGGTCCCAAAGGGATGCACAGGGACAGAGTCAAGGATTGCTCCAGCGATGGACATCTATAGGGCTCTAGGCACACACGGCCCCAGAGCCAAGGCAGACAAGAGTTAGGACCACAGCGAGCCAGGATGGGATGGCCCATCTCAAATGGCCTCACCTCCTCCAGCCTCAGCAGAGTAAGCAGCAAGCAAAGCCCTCGGCAGGGAAGCAGAATAAAAAGGAAAGCACCTCTGACCAGATCGGAATTCCCAATTAGCTACTGAGTGGCCCATGGGCCTGTCCCTTGGGTAGGTGGAGACAGTCCCGCATGGCTGGTCTTTGCCAAGGCCTGGGTGTGCTCTGTGCATCATGCTTCCTAGACAGACAGGCACGAGGGCCACAGGCTCTGCGCCTCTCCTCCCTTCCTCCTTTCCACCAGGGAGGACCTGAGGAAACAACTGAGTCAGGGAGGGGGACAGGACTGCGCTGCAAAGTTTAGTAATAATGAAGGAAATCAAAGGGACCTGAACAAAAAAAGGAGCATCCAGTTTACAACGGAAAGAAAATTTAAAACCTTTTCTTTTTTTTCTTTTTTCTTTTTTTTTTTTTTAACAGATTTAGTTAAACAATAAAGGGGGTGAGAAGGAAAAGACTCTTTGAATAATAGTTTTTTTTAAAAAAGCCACAAACATAAAAAAAATCCTCAGGTTTTGAACTTCTTTTGAGAATAGTTCTATGTGAGGTCTTGCACCCTAAACAGTTATATCTGAAATTAAAAAAAAAAAAAACTCAGCTCANATTGAAAAGATGCCCTAGAACAGAATATTCCTTACAGGAGCAACACTTTTTGAAAAATAACATTTAAAAATGGTTGAACATACTTGCAACACCTCCAGAAATTCAACTTGGTACAACATGAAAGTAAATAATTGAATCACATCTTCACCCAAATGACGTGCCTCTAAGACCCAGAGTATTGCTGCTGGTATGAGTCTCACCATCCAGACAGGGGCTGATATTCAAGCACCATACCCTTCTCCCTGCTCCCGCTCCCCAGCACTCTTATACTCCACCTCAGCCATACCCAGAGTCTGTCTTATATCAGTTTTCTACATTTCTGGCAAGACCTTGCAGCAGACACATACACACATATAGACGTGTGCTATGGCACACACACACGCACGCACACACACGCACACACAAGCACACTCACCACACACACAAAATTTCCCACTCAACCCAGATGCACCAAGTGAGCTGAATGACTTTCAGCCAACCACAATGGTGAAAGACAGAAGCACCAAACAGTCTTTGAAATGGGTCAGTTATTACAATTTGACTTTTTTTTTATATTCTAATTTTCCTCTTTTGTTAATATTCTTAAAAAGCACAAATGAAAAATGAAGAATTCTTTCCAGATCAATTTAAGGCTTCCCACCAAATGGAAACAGAAGAGGCCTTACACAATATCACATGTGATAAATGTATACCTTTCACGGCCTTAAAATGACAGAACAAATCATTTTTTGCCGGTCACTGATTAAGTATTGTGCCTTTAAATTGATGTCATTCTTTTTGCTACTATGCTGAGTTTTATTATTACTGATGTTCTTTGATTACAGAAATGGAAATTGCCTTTAATTTGCTATAGAATTTCCTGTTCTTACAGAATTATTGGGGTGGCTTTTTGTTTTGTTCTGTGTTGCTGTACACCAGGAAACAAATGTGATTCTCAGTGGGTGAATGCTAAAATGGCACATAGTCAACCTTCAAGTAGCTTCTCCAGCCATTTGGGTTTCAAACAGCCAGATGTTGGCTTCTAGAAGGCGCTGATAAATTAGGGGCAAGGACAGGAGACTGGGAGAGAAACCGAAAAGAAGGAGGGGTTTCTATGCCTTTGCTTTTGGTAAATTTGTTTTGTTCAATACAAATAATCAGATAGGAAGAATGATTGCTTTGTGGTTTTTTTGTTGGTTGGTTTTTGTTTTGTTTCTAGATTTGTTTCATTTGATTGTTTAATTTTCCCTCTCCTGGTGCAAAAATCACCAGAGAGTTTTGCATGAGAAAACGTGACAGTACTTAATGAAACTCAGCACCTAAGGGCATAAGGCAGTTGAAGGTTTTTTTGTTTGTTTGTTTGTGTTTGTGTTTGTGTTTGTTTTGTTTTGTTTTGTTTTGTTCTTTCAATCAGCACCAATCCCGTAAATGATCTACACTTGGTGTAAGGTATAAAACTTTGTTTTTCTTTAGGAGTGGAGACAACTCCTCCTTCTCCACCCTATGAACCATAGTGTGGGATTTTTCAATACTGTTTCTTATGTGTAAAAAACAAAAGAAAAATTTCTTTTTGTTTTTACTTACAAAACATAGAGAATATCTTTGTATACATACAGCGACTGGAAAGAAAGCTTATCTGAAGGGGTTGTGAATTATTTTCTTTTTTTTTTTTTTGTAGCGTTGTTGGTGGTGATGGTGGTGGTGGTGGTTGTGGTGGTGGTGGTGGTGGTTTTGTGTACTGGGGGAAGGGAGGGTTATATTTCTTGTACGCGGTGTTTACCGCAAACCAAACTTAAAGGTCCCCTTCTCAACTTGGGTCAAGATGCTCTTAGAGTGAAGACTCATACTGTAGCAACTCATAAAGGAGTGGTCCGTCTCGATACCGAATGCCTACTGCGGTGGGGGTGACATACTGCAGAATGTTAATAGTCCTTCTCAACCTCCTGTCTACAAAATGAGCATCCCAAGCCGGGTATCTCTTTCTTGGCATGTCAATCTTAATGAGGGGCCCTTCTGGTGGGTAAGGACGCCCCGACGGGGTCGGGGGCCCCATGGGTCTCACTTGGAAAACGGGCAAGCAAGTGTCAGCCGTGAGATCCTCCTGTTGTTCCGTTACGGCTCTGGTAGGCGTAACCTGGGTCCCCCGGTACCCAGGGGTCTGAGGCGCCATGGGCTCAACATCGGGGGGCAGAGGGATGCCCCAGAGCAGCTCGGCACAACAGGAGCTGGCAAAAATCTTAGCTCGTGGCCCCATGGGATGCAGCACACCGTAATATAAGAGCATCAATGCGATCCCAGCCACAAAGCTAATAAATACACAACACAGTGCTGGCACCGCATAGGAGTCAGTGGTCTCCGGGTTTCTGTAAAAATACCAAAGGAACGTCAAGGCAGCATTCTCGGTCAAGACTATTGTATAATATGCAAACATTCGATATCGAGTCCGCCCTTCCTTGACGTTAAACCAGCAGAAAATGTACACGATCCCTACCACCATGTTGAAGAGGATCTCCTCCCACTTGGACATACAGAAGTCTGTTCCGCCATGGATGATCCAGAAGGCCATGGCGCACCAGTGAACCACCACGAAGATCCCGAAGTAGAGCTGGAATATGGAAGCAAAGAGGGCAAAAGAGAGAACTCTGGATGAGATGGTGAAGAGGCGCCAGAAGAGTTGGATGAGGGCCCCTCTGTAGCTCATACTCTTCTTGTCGTCCCTGGAGTCCCGCAGCAGCTTGTGATAGGAGGCTAGCACCCAAGCCAGGGACATCAGGGAAGTCACAGAGGAGACACCTGCCAGAAAGACACAAACCCACACAGTCAAAACCTTGGACATGATGCGCGGGGCACAGCGGGGCTGCCAGTAGAGGAGACTCCCACACACACCGAGGTCTAAAGGAAGAGGGAGAAAGAAGCACACAATCAGGAACAGGCCATGGAAGTCACAGCTGTTCCCTAAACTGACAACTTTTGAGATCGACTTTTAGTTTTAAGGCCCCAATCTGGAACTGCTGGGGACCCACAAGTCAAGAGTGAAGCTGGGGCTGATGTGCCTTGCCCAGAGAGCCAAGAACTGAGGCCACTGTGGTGGTTCCTTGCATCTGCTGTTAGTCAGACAGCACGTGTTCTGTCTGAAGGGATCACAAGCTTGTGAGGGATCCTTGTCGCACACTGACATGTGACCACGATTGGTGTCCCTGTCCCCAGCAGCCTGTGCTCTCAGAAGAGCCCGTAGAAGGGATCACCAATGGTGAAGACCGACAGCTTGCTCACTGCCCCAAGTTGCACAACTATTCTCCACTGGGAAGACATCGGCATCTCTCTTGCCTTTTCATCAGCTCGCCCAACGCCTCTTAACTAAAGCTTTTGCATTAGCTTCTCCATCCACTGCCTAAGGCCACCTTGACCAAGAGCCCTGGGATTGTCTGTCCGTTTGGGTGGCTGCCTCTCTCATTCACTCCTTGCTCTCTCATTCTCACTCCATCCTTGCTGCTTTCCCCATGCCTTTTCCTCTCAGCACCCCTGCTCGTCATTTCCCTGCATTTCAGTGATACTTCAATCGCTATGGAGCAATGTTATTTATAATGCTGTCTATTTGAATTGAATCAAACTGAACACAACAAATAGTTACCAGATTCTCTCCAAATCCACCTCCAGAAACCAGTTATTAGTCAGGTATTACTATTCGATCTTCTCGCAGGCAAGACTCCCCATCACCCCTCGACTCCCTCACACGTGTTCTCTACTCCGTCCATCAGGAGCCTCCTTCACTTTTCCTTTCTCCCCAGATTTCAAAACTAAATGCAATTAAATTTGGTTGAGGTCCTGAATGCTGTCTCATCAAGAGACTCATTAAACTGCCCCAGCCCTGCAGCCTTTGATTGGTCTCTCCCTGGGCCTTGCTCACCACCCCACTCCCCTCCAAGCCCCAGTGAAGAGTCAGTCATTTTACATCCTCCCTGCATCTGCCTTCCTCACCCACCTCACAGAGCTTCCTTCCAACATTTCACAGAGATGCTCAGGTTCACAGCTTGCAGAACAATGTAGTGCAATAACAAAAACCATTATGTTGGAGTGAGCCTAGAAAAAAAACCCCAGACTGTCAACCGTTACAAGGAGTATGTGTTGTTTTCATAATAATAGCAACCAAGATTGAAAACAAACAGGGGAGAAACCATCACAATTTTGAAAGCCAATCTTGAAAACACTTCTCACGTTTCTGAAAAGTTCTGAACATGATACTTTGTGTGTCCTGTTCTGCCCTTTGTATGCACAGGGCGTTCTCACCGGCATCTGCTGAGGCCATGTGTGCTCCATAACCATGTCACAGTGGTCATGCTAACCTTTCAGAGCCTCCTGTGTTCATACTTTCTGGTGGGTTGGGACAGGGAGGAGAATGGCTGCTCTTAGGAGTCACATGATTTAGGCTGTAGGTTTCCAGAGAGCAGGGAATGTGCAATCACCTTGGCAGTCTGTGCCAGGCTTATTACGAATGCTGGAGCATCATCAGAAGGTTCCTTTTAAACATCTTTGTGACATCAACCCCTCTCTTGGTAAACTCATTTCTTGCTTTTAATAATCTTGGTGGTACAGATAACTTTTAATAATCAGATGGGAGTTCTATAGAAGCTGAATAGGAAGAAGCTTTGATTTTTTTTTGTTCCTTCTAATAAATCAGGATGTATTACTCCTCCCGTTCAAAAGAAAAACATGAGTGCCAAGCTCAAGAAGAAAGAAAATGCAGCTTATCTTTTGCCGAAGCGTGGTCTCATTCAGTCTTACTCTGGGTGTGCTTTTGAACAGACGTGGGGTTCAGAAGCAGGACAGCCCCTCAGTCTTCATCATGCTGATCTTGATATTCTGTGTGTTGTGACATTAGCCCCGTCCATGCCAAATATGAATAAACAGTAATTCAGATGTCCATCAATCTCACATAGCAAAGCTAAATACAAATAACTGTCTCTCATTATTCTATCTTCTGGTTTACCTCTGCTATTTCCAGATCTGTCCCTGTGGTTTTGAGGGCTGTGTTCTGTTTCTGCTTCACCCATCATGAAGTATTACAGAAACTTTTTCTGTCTGAGCTGACCCATACACTGCCTTGGATCTTGGTCAATGCTTCTGGAATTGTTCTCTAGAATACAGCATGAATGTTCCCCAAACATCATAAGACATTAATGCTAATTACAAGGAGGATTTGGGTTATAGTCACATGGGAGACACATCTGAGCACTCAGCTATGGGACTGCTCGTCAGCCCCAGTCTTAACTTATCTGTCCCAATTTGGTATATTGTATATCACCAAACAGAATATCCACAGGGAACTTCATGGACCATGCACTTCAACCCACTCATTCAACAGGACGGAGAAATACAGGTGTATGGGTGCCTTGCCCAAGATTACCCGACAACCACTGGCAGTAATGTTAGGCCCACAGTGCAGCTCTCTGCCTGCCTTATCACATTGGTCCCAACACTCCATTTTTTCTGCATCCTCTACCTTTGTCAGCTCTGCTCTCCAGAGACCCACCAGGTAGCACCTTTCCTGCGGTCATTTGTAATAAAGGCTATCAACCTTCTCTAATGGCAGGTGTCTATACTAACACCAAGCTGTTTGTCCTTCAGGGCCTTGAATGCCAGGCCACATCCTTGGCATTGTGCAAATGCTCTGAGTTAAAGGGAAAAGGGAAGGTAGGAACTTCTGACATTTGGCTCATGTGCAGGATGCCCAGGACAGAGGCCCTGCCCAAGACCAAAAAGAGTACATTTGTCTGAGGCCTCTCTTCTCTTCAGAGCCTGGGCATGGCAAGGGACAGGAAGGAACATGAGTGGGGGCAACATTCCATGCCAAGCCTGCCCCACTCGCTCTACTAGTAGCATTGACAAGATGGACCTTTGGAAGGGAGAATGTCTGGGTGTGTGGCTACTTTATAATTCACCACATTCACCAAAGAACTCCCTGTTCTATGCAAAGCTCCAGACACATTTTTTTTTTTTTGGGTCCAGAGTTAGTGCTGCTGATGGGCATCCTAGAGAGGAGCCCAGAAAAAACAGGCACACTTTAAGAAGCCATTTGGGAGTTGGGTTTCTTGCTGGATGCTCAACACAGAGAAATATTTGCCCTCCAAGTGCTCAAGAACCAATGGTAGAAAGCATTAGATACACTTGTTATCAACTCACCTCTAAGAAACTTGTCTGGACCCCATCTATGTATGACATTGGTACATTGGTTACACTTGGTCAAATGATTAAATGTCTCATGATTTGCCACATTTGCATCATTTCCCTGGACAAAGCTCATGGCCCCACAAACCCACAGGACTATAACAGCATCTCTTCCTTGAAGGACTGTCAGCAGAAGTTGCTTCAGGGCAGCCAGCTAATTCTGGGGGCTCAACTGGGGCAGGCGAGGGAGAGAGCTTTAGACAGATGTGCTCCCTAATAGTATACCTTACTGCTCCAGAGAACACAGCATGATTCACTGACCATGTAAATGCATTATATTATTTAGAAGAACCTTGTGGGAGGTACTTCTTATGGGATTAACTGTGTCATCCTTCCCACAAAAAAATTCATATGTCAAAGCCCTAATCCCCAGGACCTCAGAATGTGACTGCATTTGGAGATAGGGCCTTTAAAGAGGTGATTAAGTTAAATGATGTCATGAGAGGTGGCGCTAATCCAATCCAACTTGTGTTTTTATAAAAAAAGGGGATTTGGACATACAGAAACACCACGGGACATGTTCACACAGAGAAAAGGCCATGTGAGGACACAGGGAGAAGGTGGCCCTCTTCAAGCCAAGAAACGAGGCCTCTGGAGAAACCAAGCCTGTCTCCACCTTCCAGCCTCTAGAACAGTGAAGAAACAAAGGTCTGTTGTTTTAGTTACCTACTCTGTGGTATTTTATTATAGCAGCCCTAGCAAACTAATACAGTGCTCTAATTCCATTTTTTAGATGAAGAAACTTAAGATATTTTTCTTTAAAAAAAATTTTTTTTTAATGTTTATTTTGTTTTTGAGAGAGAGAGAGAGAGAGCGTGCGAGTGGGGGAGGACAGAGAGAGAGGGAGACACGGGATCCGAAGCAGGCTCCAGGCTCTGAGCTGCCAGCACAGAGCCTGACAGAGTTCAAACTCATGAACCATGAAATTAGGACCTGAGCTGAAGTTGATACCCAACCAACTGAGCCACCCAGGTGCCCCAAGACATTTTTCAAAATGCATACATCTATCAAGAAGTAGAGTCAGGATTCAAACTCACAGTCTGACTTCATTGGCCCTGAAAGTAACCACGGTACTAACAGGCCCTCCAGACATGGCTTCAGAAGGGGGCTTGGTGAGGGGACAGGAGAGAAAGTCTAAGTTCTCTGGGTACGAAGGATTTGAATCTTTTGCTGAGTGGACAAGAGGTGTAGTAGCCATGGGTATTTGAGAGAGACCTTAGATTTTGGAGATAAAAACCAAATTTGCATTCTAGTCTACCTTCGTCAGGACAGTAACATTCAAGCTACAAAGAAAGAGGTGATTCTGGTGAGATGGCTTTCCCTCTGTCAAGTGATTAATCTTCAAAGGCCTGCAGTGTATTCCATTGCAGAGGGAAGAGGTGCAAGGTTTTCCCTCACTGCTGTGGCTCACTTGAAAGATTTCTGTCTTGCCTGAGGTCAGCCCAAAAGTCAATGCTTTATCCTGGCCAAGACCCAAGCACACAGGAACTGGCCTTGGAAGGGACTTTGTGGCCCCTGGGTGAAATTCTCAGATTGGCTGGGAGCCTTGTGGTTTGCTCCCACTATGGCCTGATCAGTTTCTGCATTCCAAAGATCAGACTGGAAATTGTTAAACACCTCACGTTTGGCTGTGACAAGTTCTGGGCAGTGACCTTCACAGCTAGCTCACTTTTCTTGGTGCAGACCAGGAGGCGGGGTTTGCAGTTGGCCCCCTGAGCTGCCTGGAGCCTAGCTTTACTAGCTAGGAAGTCACCTAGCTGGAGCCTCCTAGGAGGCCATTCTCTTCGAGAAAAGCTTGGGAAAGGGGCCTTCAGATTTTGATCACTGGACCCAGGGTTTAAGATTTCCAGAAATGGAATGGCCACAGCTTACGACCAACGGAACAGAGCAAGAAAGGCTGCAATCTGCAGTTGGACACCCCTTCCCAAGGAGGGGTAGTCATTAGGGAAGGCCCAATTTGGCGGCATCAATGCAATATCCAAGGGTCACAGTCAGTTGAGATCCCACCCTCTTTGTTTCTTGTCCAAACTTCTCGAGCGTAATCTCCTTGCTCCCTTAGCACCCCTGCCTCCTGACCCCCAACTCCAACAGGGCTGACTCTCTTTGAAGTCACCATCCAATTCCTCAATACACCGTGCAGATGACTTGTCTCTCCTCTTGACTGTGTGTAACATTTGGCATTTGGAGCCTGTCCCTTCTTCACACTGGACCATTAGCAACTCCTCTAGTTATAGCATCTTTTCTTTGCTCGCCTATTACCCCCATTTTACAGGTGAGGAAACTGAGTCTGAAGTTAAGAGACTTCAGTGTGGCTGCAGACATGTTCGGAAATTACATACTCACCTAATTTGTATGGTATTGTACCCCTAGAGGTTCCCCAAACCAAGAAACATGCTCAACTGGCTATTTGTCTACCTGCATGTCAAGGTCAACATCTACCTCTTTCTACCCTCCTCTCTTCCCTGAAGCTGATGCTTGGGGGAACTCCATCAACTGTTCCTCAAATTCCCCCTGTGTATTTTCCCCACACCAAGTTCCTTTTAGATGAACAATTCTTCATTTTCCAACCTCTCTCTATCTTCCTACATTTTTAAAAATCTCAGTCTCTTCTTGGAAATTCTCCCAGGAAAAAGATGAAACAGCTGTGTGCGAGGTTCTCTAAACATTCCTGCCTGTCTCCTGTCCTCACCTCCACCCAGGAGACTTAGCAAGGAAGCAATTCAGGCAGCCACTGGGGGAACAAAACAAGCCCCACAGATGTCACCTATGAGTCAGGCCCAAAGACATTGAGTAACTTAGCCAAAGTTACACAGGTGGGAACCAAGAGCGCTAACAATGAAACTTAGGACTATCTCGCTCCTCAGGCATGATCACTGTGCTCAAGCCAGCTCATCCTGGCTTATGACATCCAATTGTTAAATTTGTAGGAATTTTGTGGGCTGGCTGATGTCATGTTGAAGGCTTGAAATAGGCATGGTGGGAATATTTACACCACAAAAATTGGCAACTGATACAAACCAGGGTTCCCCCAATTCTGCTAAGAGCTGGTTGTTAAGCATTTACCAGCATGCCACTTGGCAGATCCATTATCCTTCTTGAAGAATTTGGTGGGCCTCATTGTACATTAGATGAGCCCCATATGGCTGTCCTCTTCACTCCAACACCACACTTCTAGGCAAACCAGATGCATTACTGGCAATCAGTCAGAATTATATTTAGTAGGCTTGATGTGAAAGCAACAAAGGAAATAATCGCCTTTTTAAAATTTTACTAAAAACACATTCATGGTAAATAATTTAAGATCTGACCATTTTCTTCCCATTCCAGTCATTTTCAAGCATTGACACCCTTGTTTTCATCACATTTCTCCCATCCAAGTACTAATCAGGCCCGACCCTGCTTAGCTTCTAAGATAAGACGAGATCCGACGCGTTCAGGGTGGTCATCACATTTCTGTATTTGGATAGAGTGTGACTCCTATATGAGGTTACCACATGGGGTGACCTTAAGACACCCTTGATATTTCCAGACTGACCCTTAGGAAGAGTCAAAATAGAAGATGGCATCCACCATCTGTGGATGTAACCCTCAGGATTGACAGATGTTTGTGGCTGAGTTAATGTGGAAAAACCCAAGGGCAATCAAAGTGGCCTGATATAAACACAGGAAGGGAAGACTGGAAGGTCTCAGGAAAGCTGACATCTGAGAAACCATACCATACCATACCCTGGCTGAAGAAAAAGCTCTTTAACATCAGAGGGATGGGACAAAGAGGACAGAAACAAAATTCGGCCACTACAGAGGTAATCTCTATTGTAGAACATCGTCTTACCATGGTTTATAGGAAATATCTCTTTATTACCTCTGTATCCAGGCTGATAGTCATCTGCTAATCTCTAATAAAGATTTCAATAACAATGATATCTTCCCTTTACTGAACAGGTACCTTGGCCCAGACTCTATGCTAAGCATGTGACAGATATTAACTCAACTATTCTTCCTACAAATAGATCTGAAGCAGGGCACTGATTTGAAGATTGGGGAGACTAAGGCTCACAGGCTAAGGAAATTTTCCATATCAGGTAGTTAAGAAATCGTAGAACTAAGATTTCAACACAGACTCCAAAACTCAGACTCCTTAAAAAAATAAAAGTTTTTAATATATTTTACATATACATATAATATATATATATATTATATTGTCTTTCTCCAGCTGGAGAAATATATATTATATATATATATATGTATATATATTTACTTACTTTTGAAGGGGGTAGGGGCAGAGAGAGAGGGAGACAGAGAATCTCAAGCAGGCTCCAGGCTCCAGGCTCCATGCTGTGAGCACTGAGCCTGACACAAGGCTCAAACTCATAAACAGTGAGATCATGACCTGAGCCAAAGTTGGACACTTAACTGACTGAGCCACTGAGGTTCCCCAATCAGATTCCTTTTTTAAACTCCAGGATAGGTATGTCTCCTCATCCATAACCACAGATTAATGAATGAACATTTAGATTTATACATCAATTTCTTATCAATTTGGTTACTGTGTGGCAGCCCTCTGATCATCTCTGTGAGCACTGAAAAAGTCAAGTTTGTGGGTCTGCCTAACTGAGGACTCACCCCTGAAAGGCCTTGTCTGGGTATCCCAGTATGTGCAAAAGCAGTGACATCTCTATTCCATGTTGTAATGGCTTCCTAACTCATTACCCTGTATCTGCCCTTGTCCCAGAAATCTATTCATTATATAGCCAAGTGACTAAGCTAAAGTATGCCCCTCTGCATGGCCTTCCAGGCACAAGAGGCTGTCAGTGGTCCCTGATTTTCAGCACCTTTCTCATGGGAAGATATGCATTCCTGCCCTACTGAGCTCCGGTTCCCACCTATGGCTTGCTCTGACCAGGGAAACATGAGCAGAAGTATGTGTGTCACTTCCAAGTGGGAGGCCAGGCTCTCCCATGCTCCAAGAACAGGCCGCTCCACCCGCAACCTGTGATAGACATATTGCAACAAACAGGAAATGAGTCAGCATTTTAAGCCACCGGAATTGTTGGAGTATTCTCCATTACAGCATGGCTAGCCTATCCGGATGGACATGCCATCTTGTTCAGTGTTAATGGCATGGTGGATCCTTTTAAAAGCCTTCAGGGCCCTATATGATACAGCCTGGGAGTTACAAGTGTAACCTGTCAGTTCCTTCTTGTGCCTTTCAGTAATTCCCTTCTGTAGTGGGTGCAAATCTAAGTTCCTTTCATGGCATCAGGCTTTCATGCAAAGCCCTACATGAGACAGCTCCTTGTTCTCTCTAGGGGGTCACCTCCCACCAGCTCCTCACATCCCCTCAGTTCCAGGTGTCCACCTGGCATATCCCCAAACTCAGGGCACACGCACTTGCTCTTCCTCTGCCTGAAATGTCATTCTCCCAGATATCCAAGTGCCTCATGGAGCCCTTAACTCAAAGATCAGCTTCTCAGTGGGGCCATCCTTGACCATCACACTGAAAACTGCAACTCCCCCCACCACCAGCGTTTCCTCCCACTTTCCATGCTTTATTTCCTACCTTAGCATTTCTCCCACCACCTTGATAGACTTTATCTCTTACTCTCTTACTTCCTTTCTTATGTTTATTTATTTTTGAGAGAAAGAGAGAAAAATAGTGAGCACGAGTGGGGAAGGGGCAGAGAGAGAGGGAGATGGAAGATCCAAAACCAGCTCTGTGCTGGCAGCAGTGAGCCCCATGTGGGGCTCCAACTCATGAACTGAGACATCAGCCCCCGGGCCAAAATCAGATGCTCAACCTACTGAGCCACCCAGGTACCTCCCCTCCTCGCTTTACCCAAATGTTCCAAGGGCAGGGCAGCTTTTTTGTCTGGTCCTTCTGAAACTATGTACAAAATTGTGTGGGTATTTTTCTCATAAAATGGCCCACAGTATCCTCCGATTTCAAAGTGGACCCATAGGGAAAGGGCCTCTGACCCCACCAGCCATCACAAGTGCCCACCTCTAGCCCTAGACGTGGGAGAGGAAAATTCCCTGGGAGCCAACATTTATCCCTTCATCCTTCAAGAAGAAATTCTTTTTTTTTTTAATTTTTTTTTAATGTTTTATTTATTTCTAGGAGAGAGAGAGAGCGTGAGCAGGGGAGGGTCAGAGAGAGAGGGAGTCACAGACTCTGAAACAGGCTCCAGGCTCTGAGCTGACAGTCAGCACAGAGCCCGACGCGGGGCTCGAACCCACGAACCGCGAGATCATGACCTGAGCGAAAGTCGGACGCTTAACCGACTAAGCCACCCAGGCGCCCCAAGAAGAAATTCTTAAAGGGAGAAGAGAGAGATGAAGAGGAAATGAACATTTATTAAATGCTTCCCATGTATTAGGCATTATGAACCATACTTTGTACATGTTACTTCATTTAACCCTGACAATAATCTCGTAAAATGTCTACTGGTGCCCCATTTTACCAACGAGGCAACCAAAGCTCAGAGAGGTAAAAGGATTTGCCTGAGATTCCTGCATAAAGCATGTCCTTTTATTCTCACGCTTTAATGTCTGGGGCCCTGCTGACACCTGGGAATGGCAAGCAACTGGTGCCCTTCCATGTAAACCAACCAATCCAGAGGGGCCACATTCAGCCCCAAATACCCATAATCATCCAATTAACAGCAGGACAAAGGTCCTCAACAGTGGTGATTTTGCCCCCACCTCACACTGGGGACATGTGGCAATGTCACAACTCTGGGTATGAGTGCTATTGGCATTTAGTGGGCAGCGGGCAGGGGTGCTGCTAAAGATTCTACAATGCATAGGACAGCCCCCCAACACACTGTGAAGACTTGTTGGGCCCCGGGTACAGTGCTGCTGAGGCTGAAAAGCCCTGTGGTAGCGTATTCCTATTTCCTCAATATTTTCAGTAAGTCAAAAAACCAACTGTGAACTTGGGTGTGTCTAGTAGCTGGAGATTGAAGCTTTTTAGAGAGTTCTCCCTGAGAAGTGACTATCCTGGAAGAGGTCCGTGGGGTAATAGACAATGACACTGGGAGAGGCTGTGAGAACAGCATCAGTCTGATATCTATATGACGAGTCTTTTCTGAGCAGCACAGCATGAGCTTGCAGTCAGTCTGGAAACATGGTGGACCACACTAAGGTAGCAGAATGCCCCTCAAGAAGCTTCAAGGTCAAGCGTTGATATTTAAAGGATTCAGCAGGAGGAAAGCTAGAGCCAGCCCTCTGCTTTGCTTGTCTCTTCTTTCTAAGATGCTCTCAGCACTGTCAAAACATTATCTTCACAGCCAGCTGGAGAAAGACAAACTTTAGAGATTCTAGAACAAATGTCAGCCACTCAGCTGGTGTAGCACAGAACTCACAGATGCCTAGATCCCGGCTGGCCTGGAACACATGGTGAAGAAGGCCATCTGCCATCACTGGAAAGTTCCAGTAAATCCCTTCTCATTGAAGAGCAAATGGCCAAAGAGGCTCAATGCCCTAATGCTCCCAGAATGAGTGCATTTTAACCCAGGTCACGAATGCTCTAGAAAGGACACGGGCCCTGGTACAGACAGATCTGGGCTTAGCATATTGTTTGTGAACCATGGGTAAAAGTGTGAATTTGGAGTATTCAATAAGCTATGAATATAAAACATACAGGCACATCTTTGATATATATACATGCTATAATATATATTCATATACCTATATATAGTGTGAATATATCCATATATCTATATATAGAAAAAAGAATATATATAGTGTAAATACACGTATTGAACACATACTGCGTATTCCATGGTACCAAAGATGTGCCTACATGATAGTTATGTCAACAATGTTGAATCCCAGGGCTCAGAAGACATGTCAGTAAGGCCTACTTCCTGGAGCTGCTGTTCAGGTACGATAGCCTGATAAATGGAAAGTGCTTTGGAAATTGTAAAATGCCTCATGTGCATTAACTCTTAATAAGTTTTGGGTTATTGTTGTTGTTTGTTTGTTTTGGGGTTTTTTTGTTTGCTTTTTGTTTTTTGGAGAGAGAGAGAAAGAGTGCTTGAGTGGAGGAAGGGCGGGAGAGAGAGAGAGAGAGAGAGAGAGAGAGAATCCCAAACAGGCTCCGTGTCAGCACAGAGACCGACACAGTCTGATCCCACCATCCTGGGATCATGACCTGAGCTGAAATCAAGAGCCTCAACTGACTGATCCACCCAGGTGCCCTAGCTCGTATTAAGTTTTGATATTACTGATAGTAAATTGAATTAACAGCCAAGTCGGAGGGGGCAGAAAGCTTCAACATGGAACTGGAGTGGCTTTAGAGACTGCCCAGCTCAGCTTCCTAGCTTTGTTTTGGGTTTCGAAAAAGCTAGGACTTCAAGTTTTTGAATTTTGCCATGGGATGTCAAAAGTGCTGTTCCTGGCCTGTTTGGAATCTTACAGGAAGAGATGAGACTTCTCCCGGCAAAGTTCACTGTAGCCTCCTCGTCCTGTCCCCTGACCCTTCAGAAACCTGATGGTGCAGGGGCTGCAGGCTTTGCGTAGGAGGGGACTTGGAAAGTTATAGCCATTTAGAAGCTGATAAAATCTTTTTGTTTTATTTAATTTTTAATTTCTTAATGTTTATTGATTTTTGAGGAGGGGGAGAGTGAGAGAGATAGTGAGCAGTAGGGGCAAAGAAAGAGGGAGACACAGAATCCAAAGCAGACTCCAGATTCTGAGCTGTCAGCACAGAGCCTGATGCAGGGCTTGAATCCACGAAGTGAGAGATCGTGACCTGAGCTGAAGTGGGACACTTAACCGACTGAGCCATCCAGGTGCCCCTGAGCTGATAAAATCTTTTTAAAAGGCTGAGGGCCGGGGTGGATGCTACCTCCTGTGACGAGGGATAAGATATGGTTGCCAAAGCCCTAGAAATTCTGTCAGCCCAAATGGTCTTGGGTTCCTTTATCTGGGGCCACTGAGGCCCTGAGGATCACAGGCCTTGATTAATTGGACAAAATGATGGCAGAAGCTCAGGAGGAGTAAGGGGCGCCAGGTGGCTCTCAGATGCTCTTTAGTTCCATGGCAGCTTAGGTGGGCAATTTGGCAGAAGGATGCAGGACTGCTGAGCAGGTGAGGTTGGTGCGTGCCTGTGTGGGGCTGACTTGGGAGCGGTCCTGGCCCCTTAGCTCAAATTCTCCATGGTCAGTGGTCCTGGATGAGAAAAGCCTTCCAGGTGAAATGACGTGGTCTAATCAGAGAGTTGCTGAGGATGGCAGCAATGTGTGCCTCCCATGGTAGGCAGTAGAAATACTCGCCACCATTGTCCGAGTGCCTCCTCTGTGCCAAGAACAAATGCATTTCACTTCCTCCTGACAAAACCTCTCTGAGGCAGGAGCTATGAGCGGTGCTTTATAGATGAGAACCCCCAAGGCTCAAAGAGGTGAAGGCCTTGTTGGAAAGGATGCAGCTCCTATGTGCAGAGCAGGTGTGTGAAGCCAGCCTATGAGGTCCATGCTGGGAGCTTTCTACACTGCAAAATAGGAGCAGCACCTTGTCTTTTAAGTGACGGTCGCAGGAGACCACCATGTGGACAAACAATAGAGGACTCAATGTGCTGGGCTGTCACTGGTGACGGGTGAAGGGTAAAGGAAATGACAGGGCTCCCATGTTGTCATAGGTAGGCAGATTTTCCAACTGGAAGGCTCCTCAACTCCAGGGTCTGACAGCTTGGGGTGTATGGGGTCTGAATGCACAAGAAGGCCTAGAATTAATAGAGGGCTCAGCTCTCCTCCAGGCAGCTTTAGACCCATCTTTACCTCAGGTTGGCCTTAGAGTGAATGCCACAGCCTAGAACTCCCCCTGATGTCCTGACCGGCCTTGCGTCTCCAACTGGGTCTAGACTTGAAGAGGTCCCTGGGGGTAAATCTTACAGATGAAAAAGTTGAGGCTCAGAGCAAGTGATTCACCCGTAACCATGCAGGAAGTGGAACAGCCTATGGAGGTCACCCCTGGGGGTTTCCTTCTCAGGGTCTCTGCCATTCTGTCCCTCCCCAGTGGTGAGAGATGGTGACACAGAAAGGCATTGCTTGTAGAACTCGTGGGCTTTCTTTCCTTGAAAATCTTAAGGAATAGAAAAGATCTTTTGAAGATCACTTAACTGCAGTCTTTTCCTGGAGCTCGAAGTTCCCGCGAGGCTTAGAGTTTGCAATTGTCTCTAATGTGAATGTAAAGCCTAATTAAAGATCGCTACTGCCCTAATTTCACTTTTCCCTTCCTTGCAGTCATGGGCTACTGGGTCTGAAAGGGTCTTCAGGAGTCCCTCCTGCCCTCACTCACTCTGGGCATTAGCCAGGCCCAGAGAAGATGGAGGTTGCAGGGATTTGCCTGGGATCACAGCCGACTCACCACCTAGGGTGACCCTTTTCCCTATGCAGGGAAACCCAGGGAAGACCTGACATGGGGGCAGCTCTGAAAGGGGGGGACTGTCTTTGTGGAGCAATGGACACATTCTCAGATGAATTGGAGTGATTTTAACAACTCTGTGAATATACTAATGTAAGTGATTTGTACACTTCATTTAGGTGAACTGTACGGTATGTAAACTGTATCTTAATAAAGCTATTTAAATATTTTTATTTTTTCTTTTTGGTTTATTTATTTACTTGAGAGAGAAAGAGAGAGTGTGCACACAGGAAGGGCAGAGAGAGAGGGAGAGAGAGAATCCCAAGCTGGCTCCGCATTGTTAGTGCAGACTCTGACATGGGCTTAAACTCACAAACTGAGATCATGACCTGAGCCAAGATCAAGCATCAGGGGCTTAACTGACCGAACCACCCAGGCGCTCTATTTAAACATTTTCTAAAAAAGAATAAGGAACAATTCTGCAGTCAGGACCTCTGGGCAAGGGTAAATTATAGAAGCAGCTGAGAGACCCATCTCAGCCGACCATTGGAGGCACTCTCTTAGCTCAAGCCCTTTGCCCTTGGCTGTCCCCTCTTCCTGACACACTTCCTTCCAAAACCTATGGCGCTGGCTCCCTCCTACCCTCACATCTGTGGTCAGGGGTCAACTTATCCAGGGAACTTTCCCCACACCTCACTATAAACTGCCCATGGCTCTGCTCCACTCTCATTTCTCTGCAACATCATCTCCCTTAGTGCCCATCATTTTCTAATATAGAAAATAAAATACTTGTTTTGTTCATTGTTTGCCTCTCCCTACCAAAAAGGTAAGCTTTGTGAGGACAGGGCTTTCTGGTGTGTTTTTTTGTTTTTTTATGGCTCTATGGGTCCCTAGCTCCTAGAACCATCCTTGGCACATTGTAGGTGCTTAATAGTTACAAGTGAATAAATGGCCCAATTATAGTTACCGCTTAGGCTTTTGAATCTGCATCCCTTAGAGGGATGCAGTTCAACCCTGTGAGGTTGAACTGGTCAGCCTGTGAGTGCTCAGGAAGCCTGCCTTGAGTCCCTCTGTGTTTTAGCAATTTGACACACAAACATTTCCAGGTGGCCACTTGCTATTTCATTTGTGGTAACTCTAATGAAATCAGTTTAGTTTGCCTTTCTCATATATTTTTCTGCTGCTCTAAGAAGTCTCCTTTATATGTACATACTAAATTGTCTTTTGCACTTAAAATTTGAACTTAAGAGGCTAGATTTCACACACAATGTTCCTACTACAATTAAGGGAGAGAGAGTAAAGGACTTTGCCTCTTTTTTTCTCTTGCTGGTTGTTAGGGGCAATCTCAGTCAGGGCCTCAGAACTATAGTCAGATTCAAGGTGGGTTGTGCACTGAAAGGGTTTAGGTTTCTGCTTAAAATGCTTTCAAATTCTGTTTGAAAGCATAAGGCTTTAATGTGCTGTTTAACAAGGAGCCATTGGTTCTCGAAGCAGGACAGTGCTCTGGAGTTGGCTGGTCAGGGAACCCTGTGCGCAGACACCAAGCAGATGTTGCATAGGAGAGAAGGAGGACATCTCCTCAAAAGGAACACAGGAAACAGCTGGAGAGAGGCCGTTGTGGGGGAACTGGGAGAGACCAAGTTTGGGTTCTGGCTGGAGAAGGCAGTCATACCTGTGTGACTCTCTTAATTTCAGTTATAGGTGAGGATACAAGACAGCCAGGAGATGGGAGTCAACAGGGGCTATTGTACATCTTTTCCTTTCTTTATATGCTCCTGGTTAAGACACGGACATGAGATAAGAGGCCTAGAAATTGCCATCAAAGGCTGGAAGACCTCTGTACCAACTTGGTCTGAAACCCTGGACTCCAACTCAGCACAGGAATGAGCTAGGGTGAGGGGCCCTATCCTCTGGTAAGCAATGAGGGGCATGGAAGGTCCCTATGGCTCTGGGCAAGGCAATTCATTATCCAATTTGTTTGATGCAGTGGGCTGGTTGTTTTAACAGCCAGTTTTACTTCTTGGTAATGAGAAAACAGAGTGGGAAATTCATAGCTCTGGTGTAGATCTATCACCTTCAGGCCACACAATCAGATTACCATCACTTTTTGGGTGGCAGGCTCACCTAATTTTAACCAGAATCCTAAATGATCAAGGAATTAACTTTTGTGTCCCAGGCATAGAAAGTGACAGCTAATGTCCATACAAATGGGACTGAAATGCATTTTTTCAAATAAGTGAAAAGAAACCTACCACGAAGAGGGACATGGAAGTTTTCCATTGTGGGAGGAAGACGGAGGGGTGGGCTATTTAAGCCATCTGACAGCTAAGAAGCAGCCCTCTGGGATTTCCCTTCACCTGAAAGCTCAAACCAGGTAGCTTGGTCCCTCACATGGAAAGGAAAGTTGATCAGTGAGATTGATGCTGGACAAGTTTCCTCTGGGGTGCATTTCTTCCTCACTCAGGAAAGGAGGAAGTGTTTTAGGAACTAGCAGCTGCAGACAAATGCCCAAGACAGTTTAGCTCAAAAGAAGCAGAGAAACAGGAATGAACACTTGCCTTTGTGAATCTCTGAGATGCAGTCAGGGCTCTTGCTAGAAAAAGAAGTAAGTGAGAAGCTAAAGTACAAGTCACTAGAAGGGCTTTGATGTAAGAGAAGCCAGCAGGGAAGTTAAGAAAGAAGACTATTATGGAGGTTAACACCAAAGAAACAGAAAGAAAAGGCCCTAATTGGATCTCAGAACTCAGCATTTGTTTAAAAGAAAACCAGGGTCTAAAGACAGGGTTTAATATATATTTTCTCATACTTCCTTGTCTTAGGAAAGATGTTTGTTTTTATATAACTCTGGGCCTAGATACCATGGTTATTGATGGTTAGGTGGGGGGTAGGAAAACCTACCCGGCTGAGGCTTGGTATTTGAACTACATTCTATAGATGCCATGCTACCATCTCAACCACTTGAGATCTTGGACCCATTCCCTCACCCCTTGATCAGGCCAAGCTTAGCTCCATGGTAAGACAGCAAGTCTTCACCCTGCATGCCTAGTAGAGAAGGCATACACAAAATGCTCTGGCAAATTGAGAACACTTTCAAAAAGCTAACCCCTGAGCAGAAATTTCAGGGGCAAGAAGCAGCAGTAGCATCTTCTGCCCTTGTCAGTATAATTGCATCTAAGGTACATAAACGCACACACACATACAAAATGGAGCTGATGGGTCCACAGTGCATATCAGCCTCTGCTCCCTCCCTGCATCAGTAACTGCTTCCCCAAGAACCCACGTTAAGCCTGTCTCTTCAAGACTCAGACACAGCAGTCCTTGCTATTGGAGCCCAACTACCTAGGTAAAGATCCAGCTCTATTGCTTACAGCCTTGTGGTTGCCTCGTGCTGTTACTTAAAGTCTCTGGGCCTCAGTATCATCACTTACAAAATGGGAGCAATCAAAAGTATCCACCATTGGGTTGCCAGGGGACTTTAATGGGTTAACACATGTAAACCTCTTTAACTAGTCTCTGGCACACAGTGGAGTGCCCCAAAAGTCTTAACCGGCATTGCTAGCATCATCCTCATCACTACCACAATCTATCCCCACACTTGCTGCAATACACCCTATGCTCTAGGTGCCCAGGACCACTCACTCCATGTCTATTCTTTGCTCTCCCAGGTGTCCATTTCTTGGTGCCTATGGTTTCCCTGTCCATAAGAGACCCCAAAATTCTCTTTCAGGCAAGCTCCTTTTCATCCATCAAGATCCAGATCAAATGGTACCTACTCTCTCATGCTCCCAGAAACAGCTATATATCCCTCCTCTGTATATACACCTATCACAGAATTTAAAATGTGCTGCACCAGACCATAAACTCCTGAAGGGCAGATGTCTTTGCAAGCCCATTCCCAACACAGCACCTGGCCTGTGGTAGGTATCTGACAAGGGGTGGTGGTGTGATGCCAGGAAAAAGTGGTCAGCAGAGCCCTACTTATAGGATAACTCCTCAGTGTGCACTTAACCAAAAAAGGCAGACTCAGGTATTATGTGGGTGCAAGGGGCCCACCCCCGACCCCCTGCCAATGTTCACATGGAAGAATCAGAAAAACCTAGAAGTAAGGAAAAGAGATAGAGCTACTAATTCTTGATCCAGTCACCCAAACCTGTTCCCCCATAAGGTCTCTTCTGTCTATACATATCCAATGAGAAACTACCAACTTTCTGTCTATCACTGCCAGTTCTAGTAAGTCTAATTAGTTCAATCTTCAGAACAGCCCTCAAATTCATGCACTTGGTATCATTTCCCAAATGCTCTCTACCCCATGATTTCATCCCTGGATCTCTTAGCTCAGCTCTTGCTCTCCTCCCTGAAGAGCAGCAAAGGGGATCTTCTTTTTTTTTTTTTTAATGTTTTTATTTATTTCTAGGAGAGAGAGAGAGAGACAGCGTGAGCAGGGCAGGGTCAGAGAGAGAGGGAGTCACAGACTGAAACAGCCTCCAGGCTCTGAGCTGGCAGTCAGCACAGAGCCCGACGCGAGGCCCGAACCCACGAACCGCGAGATCATGACCTAAGCGAAAGTCGGACGGTCAACCGACTAAGCCACCCAGGCGCCCCAAGGTGATCTTCTTTAAATGCAGGTCCAATCCTAGAGCTTTCCTATGTAACTCTTCCCAGCATACTTGGCATCAACTCAAGCTCCTTGTGGGGGCCCTGCAGACCTTGCCTGATCAGGTCTCTGACTTCTTCTCCATGGTCCCCTGACATCATGTTCCACCCCCGCCCCCTACCACCAACCTCAGCTATGCTGGGTCCTTCACTTTCTAGAACAAATCAGGCTTTTCCTATTTCAGAGCCTTTGCATATGTTCTTCCGACTGCCTGGAAGGCTGCTTCTGTTCTTCCCACAGTTGGCTCCTTCTCTTTGTTCATACCCAGCCTGAATGTCAGCTCCCTGGAGAGGATTTCCCTGACACTCCTGCCCAAAGTAAGCTCTCTTTACCCCTCACCACCTTATCTGTGGTCTCAGCACCAGATTTGTTTGCTTCAAAGCACTTGACATGTGTCATTGGTCTCATTGTTTTTGTTCTGTCTGCTCAGTTAAAAATAGGAGATTCATGAGGAGAGGGACCATGTCTGTTCTGTTCCCTGTTGCCCTTTAGCACATAGTGTGGCAGTTGTTGAATGGCAGACAGTATCAAGCACCCATCACGTGACAAGCAAGGTGCTGTAGAAGTGTATGTGCAGCTCATTAGACCTTTACAACAACCCCAAAGGCAGCTACTATTCACACTTTACCGATCAAGAGGTCATGGTAGGAAATGAATTTGCCCCAGGCCATAAAGTCAGTAAGTGGTGGACTGTGGTATGGACACTCTGTCTCACTTTTCCTGCCCTGCCAACTGCTTTCCAAACCCTGTCACTACCTAGAATACTGGCAAAGCTTTCAGCAGACACTACCAGCATCACCACCAGTGTAAATGACATGTTAGAATAATCTTTATCTTTATCTTTAATCAAAGTTTCAAGACACAGATTTAAGGAAGACCCTGCTGAGACACTCAAGTGACCCTAGTATATTTGCATGATAGTTTATTATTACCATATTTGTCACTTGAATCTGGTCTAATGAGGACATTGGATACAATGCATCTTGCAGGCCGAATACCATAGGGTTAGCCCAGTGATAAGTGAGGACCACAAGGTGGAGAGATGGGAAAGATTGGGAAAGGTTGGCATTTGGCAAGATCAATGGAAAACTCATGTATTAAAGTGATAGTGGTGGGGCACCTGGGTGGCTCAGTTGGTTAAGCATTCGACTCTTGGTTTCAGCTCAGGTCATGATCTCACGGTTCAGGAGTTCAAGCCCCACACCAGGCTCCATGCTGACAGTGTGGAGCCTGCTTGGGATTCTCTTTCTCCCTCTCTCTCTGCCCTTCCTACTCCCCCCCTTTCTCTCTCTCAAAATAAAATAAAATAAACATTAAAAAAATAAAATGGGAGTGGCAGAGATCTTCCTAACCTTTTACTAGTATTAACAGTATAAGTGGACAGGTATGTCATCAAAGGCCACCAAAGCAAGGCCAATTAGCCATGGATCCCACTAGTATAGCTTCTCATCCAATTCAGAAAGTGTATCTACAATAAAAAGTCTACCACTAACAAGAAAATGTCCAGATGTTTTACCTGGCATGATATTGGCCATGTCATCAAATGTTCATAACAACTCTCTGTGGTAGCTACTAATATTATTCCCATTTCAGAAACAAGAAGGCTAAGGAAGAGAAAGGCTCAGTGACTCTCCAAAATCAAACAGCTATCAAATATCAGAATGGGAGTCACCCACATCTTTCTATGCTGCCATGTTCCAAGCAGTCACATGGCTGGAAGATCCCAGTCACCATGCCCCTTCCAGGGTCTCAGACTTTCTTTCTCCTCCTCACATTTCTAATATTTAAACTGATTTTCTTTAATATGTGTAACATTTCATACAGTTTTTTTTTATGGGAAAAGAGAAGGCACCTATTTCCAAACAAAATGGTCCAGTGATGAGCAGACGTTCTACAAGTTAAGTAAGAGGCAAATGCCAAGTCTCTGCAGTCTGTGCTCAGTGAGAGCAGGTTTCCTTCCTTTTCACCTATCCAGCTAATGCTGCAGACCCCATCCTTGCCTTGGGAAATCACATTCCAGCAGCAAAGATTGCCACTGACCTGTGTTTAGCCCAGCAGTGCCTAAATGTATTTAACCATGAAAACTTGTTTGGAGAAACACCTATTCCACACACCAAACAAATGTGGGGGAATGCTTGCCCAACCTCTGAGGGAGCTCCTGGCTCTAAAAGAGGGGTGTGTGGGAGAAAGAGCCAGGGAGGAGCTTCCCTAGGGCAAAAGCTCCACAGCAGCCCAACCCTCGTCACTCCAGCTCCTCTCCCAAGGTCCCTGCTCGCAGCAGCACACCGGAGCAGCCCCTTGGCCTTCACAGACTTGGCCCCACATCAAGAGGACTCTTAGGGAGCAACATCTGCTGCCACTTGAGTTTCTTCTCCAGGGATTTCACCTTCAGCTTCTCTCTGTTTACAATATGAGCAACTATCATAGAAAGGAGAGTCTCAACAAGGAGGCTGGGACAGGGATGACCCAAAAGGGGTGGGGGTGGGGATCTTCCTAGGATCTCACCCACGCCACTCACCACCAGGCTCTGGAAGTGACAAACAAACACCATTGGGTGCCCTTAGAGCTTGACAGTTTACAAAGTGATCTACATGCATTACATTATTGCATCCTCCCTAAATATTAGGTAGTACTGTCATCTCCTTCATTATACAAACAGAAAAGGAGTCCTTGATAAGGTGAAGGGCAAGGTCCAAAGTCAAGCAGGGTATAAGTGGTGTCAGGATCCTGGACTGGGATGAATGTCCTATCAGGAGCTCACCCCCCGCCATCACCCTGCCACCTGTCCTAACTATTTGGGGTGCCTGGATGTGGCCAAGGGTGCAAGAAGGATAACTTGGCTGCCCTGGTGATTCTGGGCAGTTGGGAGGAGATCTAAAACTGAAACAGCAAAGGACGGTTTAGATGGGGGTCTCAGACAGCAACAGGGTTGGAAAAAGGACTTGGATGGGAGAGAAAGAGGCCTTCTCCAGCCCCCCAGAAAATCTACCTCCTGGAGCACTTTGCCCTGATCTGGGGAGTTATAGCCCATGAATCTGAGGGCAGTCTGGGTGTGGAGGCTCCAGAGAGCAGGCAGAGTCACTGTGACTATCACTGGACACCTCAGCCCATCCCCAGGGTCCCATGAGGGCTCCCTCAAGGCTTGCAGAGCAAGACTGTGCGTATCAGACCCTGTGACACTGGTGTTCTTCCAGAACCAACCCCTGACTGGTTCTCTTGGTCCTGAAACAAATGGCACTCTCCAAATGATGCACACTTTTCTCCAAGGTCCAGAGAAGCAGGGGCTCCCGGGGCCTCGGCGTGGGCAGTCACACCAGATCATTGCCCAAGCAGATGGCCTGGCTCTGCAGACACCCTGAAGACTAGGTCTCCATGTTTCCTAGCTTTTCCATGCCAATGGCAGTGTGTGTGCATGTAAATGGGAGTCTATCCAAAAGACAAGGGAAAGGCCAGACGGACTGTCAGCCCTGCCTTCCTCACTGTGGCTTCCTGCTCAGTGTCCAGATGCCCCAGTGGAGCTAGACATTTATTTAGCTCCTTCCAGCTCTTCTCCAGGACAGGTCACTGGTGCTACAAACTCCACTGGACCCCGGGTCCAAGCAGCTGATGCCCAGGGGCTGGGTGGTGCCTCCTCCTAACAGTGGGCCCTGCCCCCCAAAGTTTCCCACATCCACCCTTCTCCTTGCCTCTGAGAGAGGTTCGCAGGACTACAGCCAGTGCTCTCTGGGACAGAGGGATCTTCCCTGAAGCCTCTTTCCCTCCAGAGGAGGCACGTCCAGCTGGGGCTGTGCTGCTTGGGGGTGGGCAGGAGGCTTCACTGGGGAGTCAAGCTCCCACAGGGTTGGAGGCGTCTGTTGGCAGTGCAGTTGGACCCAGAAGTAGGTCTTTGGGCTCTTAATGTCAGGAATGAGTTCACAAGCCTGAACAGCTCAATGTTCTCTGTCTGGCCTTGGAAGAATAAACTCCTTTTCTGCATAATGTCCAGGGGGATGGACATTGCAAAGGGCTGGCCAGAGCCTAGCTGCTCTTGACAGACCACAAGGTGCAAGGCTGGAGGGGGTGAGGTTTCCAGTAGAGAGTGCCCTGCAGATATTCATGAACATGGTGGCACTGTGGGTGCATTGTAGCACCTAGAAGACCTGTGGAACCCAGACGTAAGAACCCACTGGCCAGGGAGAGGTGGGACATGGAGAGCAGAGCCCTCTCTCTCAGCTGTCCTGCTACCCCAGGTCATACAAGCACACACCCTCTGGGGTCAGGAACCTCTTGTCTGAGTCTCCTCAACAACATTTCTGCTTGAATATGCCTAGTGTCAGAAAACTCACTACCTGCTGAGACATTCTTTCCAATGGCTCCTGCTATTTGAGATATCTGCCACATGTTGCACCAATAACACTCTCCCTATAGTTCCCTCCATCCTTTTGGGATGGCCATTCATCCCCGTGACATTCCTTCAAATGTTGGGATTCATGCATCCCAAGTCTTCCTCAAACTAGACATTCCCAGGGCCCCCCACATGATGTGATCGTTGGTCCCTCCTCCTCCTAGACCTGCTGCCACTACAGTCCCCTTGAAACATGCTCTGAGACACAACCATGCTGCTTGCAGTCTGTCTGACCATCAATGACCTGGTGTGAGACTCTGGCTTGGCCAACAAAGTCTAACCTCAGAAGGGCTTCTCAGGCAACCAGGAGATGCCTAGAGACTTCCCATTGTTAATACGGACCAGTACTGTCCCACTGGGCTCTGGGGGCTTCTGGGGCTCCTTGGAGACCATCTGGGGCCACAGTGGGCATAAGGGGGATGGGGTCAGTGGGTGGGGTGTGCCTGGATCTGGATTCCCCCATCCCCATCTAACTAGAGCAGAGCTATTTGAGCATGTTTTAAAATATGGTTGCTACATGAACTTTGATTTGAAACAATAGCACCACAGCTTAAAAGTGTCTAAGGCTGCTGGTGTTGTCTATTGTGATTTAGTCTTCTGTCACATGCTATCTCCCTCATCTTGTGTATATGCAAACCCTTCAGCTCAGGCCAGCACCAAATAAAAGGGGGCACTACCCCCAGATGGGGAGACCCAGAACCCTCCGTTCTGCTGCTCTTGGGGACACTTGAGCTCCTGGCTCTGCTCTGTTTATGGGAAGGAACATAACAGTCATGAGCAGGTACAGCAGCAGGCACTTGGGTGTATGGGGAACATCTGTGCCGCTTGCATGCTCTTGGTGTGGGCTGGGTCAGCATCACACAGGTGCCAGGGCATTATGGGGACTCAGGGATCAGGACGGGCAATGTCCACAGGACGTGCCGGGCACTGAGTGTGCAGGCGGCAGTCACCAGGGGGGTGGGTGTGGGACACTCACAGGGCAGCGTCTCGGCGCTGTTCTTCTGGATCATTATGCAGAGCTGTAGCACCAGTTGGGGGGCGCTCTCCAGGAAGGTCTCAAGGAGGCGCAACATGTTGACGTCTGCATATTCATACATCATAGCCCAGTAGAAGCGTCGCTGGTGTTCCTTCTGCCGCTGGCTCTGAATCCCCAGGTACATGGTGCGGATATACCTGCCGAGAGAATAGGACAGAACACAGAGAGGGTGGGTGGGGGCAGGGAATGTGGAAGGGTCATGCCACTGCCCAAAACCAAGGCCTGCCTGTGCTGATGTCCCCTCCTTTGCTCTGAGGTTTTCCATATGCTTGGACCAGGGTTTTTTCCAGGCCACAGACAGGGTGCTAAGGCTTTGGGATAAAGGAATTGGGGGTGGATGGGGCAAGCCAAGGAAGGGGCCTTAAGCAAGTTCTCCCCTTGCTGGTTTTGGTTTGCTCATCTAAAAAAAGAGAGAGAGAGAGACAGAGAGAGAGAGAGAAATGAAAGAGCTGGACCAGATGATCTCACGGCTGGCCAGTGAAGCATCACAGGTGAGTTCAGAAGACGCATGACCTTTGTCACGTCCAGGACCCAAGGAGGAACATTCCAGCAGACTCCAACATTCACCTCTACTGCACAGCCCTGTCCCCTATCTGGGGGAGTAAAGGAAGGGAGTTAGCATTGTGAGGCTCCTATTAAGTACCACTGGCTGGTTGGTCGCATGGTGCCGGGGTCCCAGGTGACAGGCAGATGTAATTCCCATGTAAGACACACAGGGAACCCCTGCACCACACTTGTATAGCTCCCATAGCTGGATGGCAGACCAAACAGAAGCTGTCCCCAGACTGCCGGACACCAAAGCTTAAGCTAGACAGTAGGGAGCCACAGAGGCTGCAATGGAGCCTTTGTCCACGGGTGACATAGGACACAGTCACTCTGATGTACTGACCCTGCTCCATCGGCAAAGAAAGTCGTGTAGGAGGAAGGCATGAGCTCTGGATTCAAATGTGGACTCTGTCATTTGTTAATTGTGGGATCTTGGACTAATTACTCCAACTTTGTGTCCTTGTTACCCTTCTCTAACATGGGGAAAAGAATCATAGCATCTCAGGGCTGGTGGAGAGATCAGGGAGATAATATGTGTGGTGGGCATACATCTTGTGTCCCCCGTGCCTCGCTTATACCCGAACTTTAAGAAGCCATCTCTAAACCACAGTCAAGAGGAGGATTAGAGATACATCTAAGTCAGCCAGCGGTCTCTGAGGTTGAACCTGGGCCAGAGAGGCCAGTGGGGCCAGGGCGAGAGTGAGGTTCAGGAAGCACGGCTTTGTGGGCCCAGTTAGGGTCAAGAACATGAACCATAAACCAAGGGCCACAGCCAACAGGACAGAAGCACATGTGTGACCTGACTGTCCCCTAGGAATGTATATCACTGTGCCCTCTAAAACACAAGCCTGAATCAGAGGGGTCGAGAGAGCATGGTTGACACACTCTGTAGTCCTCACTGTCTTCAAGCACTGTCAGGTACTTACTTGGGGCTACCTACCAGGCAGTCCCTTCTTTCTGTCCCTATCACCACCCCCAGCCTGGTCTCTGCCGTTACCCCTTTGCCTGAGTCGAAGCAGAAGCTCCCTAACTGGTCTCCTTGGGTCCACTCTTGCCCCAGAACAACCGTTTCTTCACATGGCAGCCAAGGTGCTTTTTAAAAATCATAAATGCAATCATGTCATCCCCACGCTTCTTCCAACCCTCCCACAGCTTCCCATAATGCTTAGAATAAGATCCAAAACCTTGCATGGCTCACGAAACCCTGCCTGCCCTTCCAGCCCACCTCCCACTCTCTCCGACTCCTTTCTCGTGCCTTTTCTGTCTCTCCTGGAGCACGGGAGCTTGCGTATTGTTCACAGCATCGCCTCAGTGCCTATGGATGTAGAAGGAAGACTCCTGTCCTGCAAGGCTGAGGGGTCCTGGTGGGACAACACTGTCACAATACTATGAAAGCAGATACCATGACCATATTTGCAGCAAATTCATGAAGAGCTTCATAAAGCCAGTCACTAAGAGGGGTTCTGTATTTCCCCGGAGCAATGGAAGGAGTGTGGCACTGCACAAGACCTTGTACCCACGTTACAGAAGCTCACATTTTAGAAGCAAAGATGCGACAGCATTCATTTATAAAATAGTTTAAAACTGTAAAGTGATGCTCCTCTCCAATTATAAAATGGTGGGTCTCCCTCCTGAGCATTAACCATGTACTAGACCCCTCAATGAACAAAGGTTCCAGGGTCCCCTAGCCTGTGCATTGGGACACAAAGCACCCCCAGTGAACCATTGGTGTGACCTACAACAAACACCCTGGCAACAAGGAGTACCCATCTCATACCAGGTGAGTCATAGTGTGTCTGCCTCTCTGATTCCTAAGAGCCTTTGGGTGACGGTACGTCTGAAGAGACCCACCCTGGGAAGCTGAGATGGACACCTTATTTCCCTCCAGATGCACTCCCCACAGTGAGCAGAGCAACAGTCCTGCTGAAGACTAAAGTGGGGAAGCCTGGAGGTAAAGACCGAGGGCAGGAAGGCTCTGGGGGAAGGGGGAAGGGCAGGTGCACCCGGCCAGCCATCTGCTGGTGTCCCTCTGCCGTGCCTCATGGGGCAGGTCTGGTTATTGTCATTTACCTCAGGAGAAAAACTGAGCCTCTCGAGTGAAATGAAGCATTGAATTTTGGTTCCGTTACAGGTTCTGGCACTTACTATCTGTGGTATGACCCATGAGTCATTTTCCCAAAATCAAGGGACGAGGTGTGAGGCTTGGAAAAAGGCAGGGACGTTGTTGTAAAGTTACAGGGTCACTGAGAGAGACAAAGAGACAGGGAATGAGACAGGGAGACACACAGAGAGAGATACAGAGGCAAAGAGACACAGAGCAAGACAGAGAGACACAGAGAGATACAGAGACAGACAGAAACATATACACAAGAGAAGAAATACAGAAAGAGAGAAAGAAAGAGAGAGATGTGTCAAGGAATGCAAAGAGAAAGAGAGAAAGGAGAGGAAAGCAGTGTCACAATTTTGGGCCTGAAGGAGACGACCAACGGGGAAAAATCATGGGAAAAAAAATTGGGGCAGGGGAGGGCTCGCTGTAAAGAGATATGGTCACAAGTAGTCTGGAGGGGTTGAGGAGCATCAAGGGTGGAGAGAAGAGTCAAATTGGTCAGATCTGACGGTGGCCCAGGAAGGCAGAGCAGTGGAAGACAAAGGTGCACTGGTTAAGGTCGGAGCTGTGAGTCCAGAAGCCCCACATAGCACCCAGAACAGCCATGTGCCCAGGGAAGCCTTGGTGCCTTGGGTCTCACAGGTCAGATGTGGCCTGAGCTCTACCAAATCTGACCTCTACCCACACGTGGCAGCTGTAACACGCAATACCACAGGCCACAGACTCCCACAGGGACCAGATCACAAATTTTACTCCCTCAGGGGTACACTCAGACCACAGACTCTGCTTCTCTCAGCCTCACAAGGTGGAGGAATGATTATATGGAGGAGCCAAGCTTAGTCATCCAGGTCCCAGGCCAACACTCAGATCCACCTAGGTCCTGCCCTGCCACAGCAAAAGGTGCACTTGATGTGTCCCCCCGACTCCATTTTCCCCAAGCCACAGGCCCCTGTGCCCATCATGCCCATGGAAATGGAAGGCAATGAGCCCAGAACATGCTGACTCTGCTAGAATGTCTGCCAGAGACACCAGTCTTGAATTTCTTCTGTGAGAGCATCGCAAGGGATGGGAAGAAACAAGGGTGGGAGTGAGCAAAGCCAGAGCCTCTCCCACTGTGCTGATGAGCAAACAGATGCTGGCAGCCTGAGTGCACCAGGATGAAGTCCAAAACCAAATCTGGAAATCATGAGTCCTGAGACACCAACTCACACAGCCTCACCCCCTGTAAATGGGAGCTGCATCACAGAATCCAGTTCAGGATTTCCCAATAAAGGGCCCTCTACCTATTCCACCCTCTGGACCCTCTACCCTTCTCCTCTGTCCTTGAGTCTCTGGGTCCCCAGGAGGCAACTGAGGGTATGTGCAAAAACTAGAGTGGGTCTAGGTGACCTCTGGGGCCGTCCAGGTCGTTCCCTCTGCTAAGCCTCCAGCCCCTGCACAAAGACAACTTTGACTTGTGGCCACAAGGTGGTGCCAGACCCTAAGCAACAGAGAAACGCTACTCCACGAGGTGATCTCATCCCCAGCAGGCAGCCTCCTAAGGCCTGCACCCTTCCATGCAGTAATATTGGGGTGCAGGTGGCCCAGGCGAAGCCCAGGACAGGGCCAGATGTGTTGAGTTCCCACAAGGAGGTCTGCTGCTTCTCCATACCCTCATCTCCCCGCCCCCCCACCCCCCCATCACTTCCCTGGCAGGTTCTGAAAGCTCACCATCCCTTGGACATTAGCTCAGGATAGAAGACATCCAAATCTCTTCCTAGATTTGCTTCCACCTTTTTGATGGCACCTGTCGTGCCATCTCTCTCCTAAGAACATCGGATCATGAAATGCTTGGGTCTAAAAGCAGGGAGGCGGCGTGTCAGCATAGAGAAAGGGCTTAGGAAGCTGGACTTGGTCTAGAGTCTGCAGGAGCTGCGCGGCCTTGGACAAGTCACTCCCTAGGTGAGGCCTGTGCTCTTCACCCCCGCAGAAGGCAGACTGGAGGACCTCAAGCTTCCAGCAACCTTTTCACAACTTTATTTTTCCTTAACTGAGTAGCTGCAGAGAGCCTGATCTTTATAAATAATAATACCTAATATGTGTGGCACTCATGTGGCAGGCACTGTTCTGAGCATTTTGTACCCATTCATGTAATCCTCGCAACAACCTAATGAGGTAGATACAATATGAGCCTCATTTTACAGATGGCAAACTGCAGCAGTAAGGTTATGTTCTTCAGTTTACCTGGCTGGGTAAGTGGTTGAGCAGGGCATCAAGCCATCAGTCTGGCTCCAGGGCCAGTGCTGTTAGCTCCCACCCACGTGCTGATCAGAGACACACTGTTTGCCTCTTTCCTTCTGAACTTAGTCCAGCTCACTCCCCTCGCTACAGTGGAAAAGCAAACCACCTGGGCTCTCTTCCCATTCTTTCACTGGCTGTGTTACCTTGGGGAACATCCCCTAACCTCTTTGGGACTCAGTTTCCACATCTTTCAAACTCCAGGATATGTTGCATAAGTAAATGCATGCAATCATGCCCCCTTGGAAGGTCACAGAAGCCTCGACTGTGTGTGAGGCTACCTGGGAGACCAGATGGCTCAGTGGGCAGCCGTTCCTATCCCCCAGGGGGTTACACTCCTGTCCTTCCTTCAGTGCACTCTGCTTATTTGTCTCCCAGCCCTGTCTCTTCCTCTTTGTAAACCACAGAATTGTTCAAAGCCCCACATATCTGCCTCCAGAAGAACTTTCTAGTACTCTGAGCACATTCTCACCTTTACACCAGCCCTTTGAGGGAAAAAATTTCGTTATCTTCTTTTTCCCATTGGCACATCTGAGTCTCAGAGAGGTGGGGTGATTTCCCCCAAGGCACATACCCAGTCACAGTTCAGGCAAATCAAAGATGGTCTTACCCAAACTATGTTGCCTCCCTGGGAGTTAGCTATAGCTCTGCCTAAATCTGGAAATAAGTGATTTATACAAGAGACAGGAGGCTGAACAGGTTTGCTGTCTGGGTCTACAGTCACCTGCTGCTTCTGGTGACAATCTTAGTATTTTGAAACCTCTGATTATAGAGAACAACCTACCCTCAAAGCCCCAAATGGTTTTGTGGGGCCTGAAACTTAGATAATCCTTTCTAAGAAAAATAAAGTATATCAAACATTTAAAGTAGAAATAGCACCAATTTTACACTTTTTTTTTTTTACCAAAAATTCAAGAGGAAAGAACACTTTCCCATTCATTCTATGAGTTCAGCATTAGTCTGATATCAAAGCCAGACAAACACTGTGTAAAAAATAAAACTATAGACAACACCCCTCATAAACACAGATGCAAAAATCCTCAACAAAATATTAGCAAATCAAATTCAGTAATATATAGTAAGAATGGTACACTATAGCCTTGGGTTCATTTTGAAAATATAAGGCTGCTTCTATATGCAAAAATCAATCCCTTTAATCAAAGATATTAATAAGACAAAATACACATTAATTAATTAATGTAGAGAAAAGGCATTTGACAAAATTCAACATCAATTCATGATTTTATGAAAAGAAGAAATTCTCAACAAACTAGAAATAAAAGAGAACTTCCTTAACCTGACAGATGGACACTCACAAAAACCCACAGTTAATACCACACAAAATGATACAATTTGAATTCTTTCCTCTAAAGATCAGGAGCAAGGCAGTGATGTCTACTCTTATCACTTCTACTCACCATCACACTGGAAATCCCAGTCAGTGCAATAAGTCAAGAAAAAGGAAATGTATATACAGATTGCAATGAAGGAAGTCAAGTTGTCCCTATTTGAAAATTACACTATGGTCTAGATAGAAAATCCCAAGGAATATACAAAAAAACTCACAGAACTAATTAGGAAGTTTAGCAAAGTCTCATGACACAAGGTCAGCACATAAAAAATTCAACATATTTCTATGGACAACTAGTGAACAATCAGAAATTGAACTTTAAAATTTTAAATATATATACTGCTTAGGAGCACCTGGGTGGCTCAGTGGGTTGATCTTGGATTTTGGTTCATGTCATGATCCCAGGGTGATGGGAACAAGCCAAGAGTTGGGCTTTGCAACTGGGCATGGAGCCTGCTTAAGATTCTCTTTCAAATCTCTCCCTCTTCTCCTCCCTTACTCACACACTCTCTCTCTTAAAAAAAAAAAAAAAGGTGGTGTGTGTGTATATTATATATATATATCACTTAAGTTAACTCCAAAAATTGAAATGCTTAGAAATAAGTCTAATAAAATATGCAAGGTTTGTATCCTGATGTTACAGCACTAATAAAAATAAGTTAAAGAAAACCTAAATAATAGAGAAACATACTATGTTCATGGGTTGAAAGACTCAATATAGTGATGACATAATGATAATTTTCTTCAAATTCATGTATATATTTAGCATGATTTCAGTAAAGATCCCAGCAGGGATTTTTGCAGATATAGACAAGCAGATTTCTAAAACTGATATGGAAAAGTAAAGGAACTAGGAGGGCCAACACAATTTGGGGTGGGGGGACAAATTTAAAGAACTCATAGTACCAGATTTTGGAACTTACTATAAAGCTACAGTAATTAAGACAGGGTGTTGTTGGCAAGGAGAGAGAAACGGATCAATGGAGCAGATGAAAGTCCAGAAACAGACTCATACATATATGGGAAACTGATTTTTGTTTGAAGGTGCAAAGATAATTTAACGGAGAGAAATAGTCTTTTCAACAAATGATGTGGACACAATTAGTCCTTCCCATGCAAAAACTAATTTAAAATGTAACAGAGATTGAAAGGTAAAACTATAAAACTTTCAAGAGAAAATCTTTGTGACCTTGCATTAGCAAAGAGCTCTTAGATAGGGCAGCAAAAACAAGAGCCATAGGAGAAAACAATCGATGCATTGGATTTCATCAAAATTAAAAGCGTTTGCTCTGTGAATGGCATTAGGAGAATAAAAACACGAGCTATGGAAAGGGAGAAAATATTTGCCAATCACATATCTGATGAAGATGAGGGAGAACTTGTTTCCAGAATATGTGCAGAACTCTCAGAATTGCCTACTCACAAGAAGGAGGGCAGGAAGAACTCAAGCAAAGGAGAAGCAATAAGACTTCTTGCCTCACCTTCCTTGGAGCTGGCCCTGAGCACCTGGCCACTGAGACAAGACTCTGCTGATGGAGACCCGGGCAGGAGGAGCAATGGTGGAGGGGGGAGCAGGGGAAGGACTCACCCCCAGGGGCTGCCCTGAGCCTGGGTAGGGACTAAGTGTGTAGAGGCTATAAGGATTTAAGGCAGAGCTGGCCTTGCAGCCCACAGAGGCCCTGGGGACATAAGAGCTGCTGAGGGAGCTGCTGGGGGGAAGCCAAGGACCTTACCATCTGCTGAGGTAGTGGACCCCGGCAGGGCGGTGTTAGCACGTCCGAGCTCTCACAACTAACCTAGCACCTGGCTTCTTCAGGAACCCAGTTCTGTGAGATCTTACATTCCACCCAGGGAGAGATGGCCACCTCAGATGGTGCTCTAGGCCTCCATCTGGCCTCGGTCCCTGAAGCTTCCCTTAGGAAAGGATGAAAGGGCCTAAGAGGGGAGGCATCCTGAAGCAGGAAGTAAAACGCAAGCAGGGTCCTGCGGGCACACAGACAGGGCTCCAACTACAAGTACCAAATACCCCTAGGCCTGCCTTCCTCCTCTGTGTGCAAGCCTCCTGGCTCAGGGCCAGCTGGTGTCACTGTGATAAGGATCTTCCTCCAGGGCTCACATACCAGTCAGGGAAGGGCTGTGACCCCAGGAGGCAACTAGAAATCTGCTGGGCATATGCCAGGTGGAGGCTATGGCAGACCCTGCATTTCACCTACAGCCCGCAGGTGCAGAGGAAGCTCCCGTGGAGAGAGCTGGCCAGGTTCTACTGGGCGGGGGTGGAGAGTGGCAGTGGGTACCGAGCTTCTTGCCTCACAAGCATCTGCAGACACAATCTGGTGGCAGAGCCAAAACAAAACCACACAGCACAGCTCCTGCCCTCCCCATCGGGCTCCCAGGGGCTCAGCAGCCACTGGCATCCCACCCAAGGAGTCCATCTTGGTTGACAGCAGTAGCGCTTACCCAGAACATACAGGACTTATACACAGAGACCATAACACTTTCCCCTTTGGCCGTGAGCTGATGAACCTATCCCCAGCCAGCAAATCCCCAGCTGGTAGGGGACCACAGGGTCCCTGATCCTCTCCAACAAAGCCACAGGAAGGGTGACTTCTTCCCTTCAGCCAGCACAGGGATGCGGTTGATTCCATGCAATGGAATGGCTGTCCTCTTGGGCCCTGCACCAGCATGCAATTGGCTCAGTACAAATGAAATGCCAAGGCTGAGGTCGTGCAAGGACACAGCCTGTGCCTGGCTGCCAAGCTGCCAGGAGGTCACAGGGCTGGGCCACCAGACCAGGCTCCTCAGACACCAAGGGAGGGGACAGTAGAGACCCAGTGGCTCCAACAGGGAGGCAGACCTCAGTAGGGAAGAGCCCCAGGAGGGGGCCATTCCTCCTTGTCTTCATGATACTGGGAGCCCCTCACCCCAGGCCCTTTTCTCTCTCTCCCTTCCCCTGTGTCTGCCCTCCTTGCCTACAGCATCCCTCCCCCCAACCCCAGCTGCACAACATCCTGCTTTTCTGGCCCTTCTTACCTCACTCGTCTCCCTAAACACCCCTCTACTCACCCTTGCTCCCCCCAACATAGTTTCAGCCCTTCATTCCTAAAGGCTATTAATTGCTCTGGAAGTCCCAAACTGCAGAATCATCTGCAGGGTTGGTGCTTGGAGGCAGGAAAAGAAGATAGTATAACACAGCACGACAAGTCAGAGTAACTTTACCAGCCACTCAGTGTGCACCAGGCCCGAGATGCTACCTGCACCATCTCATTTAACCACACCCCCTCCCCCCACTGTAGGAGGCATGCATCATTACCAGCCTCTGGAGATGGGGAAGCTGAGTAAGGACCTTGCTGGTGTCACCAGCCAGGGTCTGCTGATGCCATGTGTGCCCTCAGAGCCTGTGAACCTTTCTTTGTAGCAGTGACCATGGGGATGCAGGGTATGTGTGTGAGTAGTAGTTAAGACCTGTCCCTAGGGGATGAATCAATGGAATCTACTCCTGAAATCATTATTGTACTATATGCTAACTAACTTGGATGTAAATTTAAAATTTAATTAATTAATTAAAAAAAAGACCGTCACTCCTGCAGGACCCTAAGCCCAGGAGAGAGCCTAGCTTTGTACCCCTTGTGTTCCCAGCCCCTGACACAGCACCTAGCACATGGGACAAGAGCATCTGCTGACTGAATGAGGGAGCAGGGCTGTGCATGAGTCCCCACCTCTGGCCCTCAGAGCCCACCGTCTGTGTGGCCATGCTACTGGGTTGCTCCTGTGCGCCTTGAGGTGTGGAGGCTGGAAAGGCCAATGGTCTGAAGATCACCCCAACCAACAGGATCTTAGCTCACCCAGGAGGGCCCTGAAGCCCAGAGGTGGGTCTGGGCTAACACCACAGCAGCCCTCAGCCCCAAGCAGCCTGTCCTGGGCTGTGGCTCAGCCACCAGCAACCAGGTCTGCATGGTGGCCACAGCTGGGGCCACACTCTGACCCCTCCATGGCCAAGAAGTGTTCCAGCTCTTTCCAGAAAGACTCCAGGAAGCTGACCTTGAACTCAAGACACACTTTTTCTCTAAAACTAATAATATAGTCATTCACCTGAACAGCTCTTCGCTATTTTTTAAAAATGTCTTTAGATTTTTGTTGCGTTTAAATACAAGAAACCATGCCTCCAGGATCACCATGAGGTACCTTCACTCTTACCCTAGGTGGGTGTGGCACATGTTCTCTCTCTCTCACACACACACACACACATGCACACATCACACATACACACACACATGTAAGCAACTGCTTTCATATGCACACCATCCCCAAGAACCCACTCCACACCAGAACCACACATAGACACGCATGCGTACTCACACTTGGCACAGAAACTTCCCCAGCATGTACATGCTAACTACACATGAAATTCATACACCCACACAGCCACACTACATAGATGCACCATGCCCTGCACCGCACAGAGATACACATGTACAAACTACCACATAATGTACATGCCTCACAGGTCTAAGCCCCAGCTGGACAGACACCTGTAGGCACATAATGGCATCCCTGTGTCACAGCCAATCCTGGATCGCAGAGGGGTGCTCTCCCACCTGTGCCTCCCTTCCTGCCCCCCCAGTCCTTCCTGCTCCTGGCCACTAACTGTCATCACAGTCTCCTAGTGAATGGGCCAGCAGACACAGAGGACAGAGGCAAAGCCAAACCCACATCAAAGCACAGAGCTGTCTTCAGTGGCTGTGAACCAGCTCCGAAACAGGGACACTGCAATAGTAGTCAGATGAGAAGTTTGCAAATTCAATGACATACTGCCCCCAGTATCAAGGACAAAGCTGGGCTAGCTGCTACCAAAGCCCCCAGGGGCTCACTGCTATCTGAACTTGCAAAGTACCCCTCTAAGCCCCGTTCACACGTATTCCAAGTTTCCTCCAACTCCACCTGGTTGATTTGGGAACCCTGACTTGTCATGGTAGCAGTCGAGGTGTTAAGAGCTGCTGTGACACTGTAAGATCTGCATTCTCATCTGGTCCATCCTTCCGGGGGTGGAAGCACTACCTCCCAGGTGTCCTCCCCATTTCTGACCACACATCCCAGGATAGGTGGGATCTAGGGCCAGTAGCCATGCAGTGGCTGAAAGAGAGGATGCGCCAAAGGAGGGGTGGGGGAGCCTTCAGGGGGCTTGTGTGGAGACCTCACCTGTCTGGGGCTTGTCACCTGCTGAGAGTTGCTGAGCTGGGTCACCAGGTCTACTCAGGAAAGTACTGACTGGGGAGTTCTGAGGCCACAATGGCATAGAAGCTGTGCTGCTGCCTGCATGCATTTGACTCCATGCCTGGCAGGAACCCCTGCGGTTGTTCCCTGGGGTCCTGGAGCAAACAGCAGGCAGCGGGACAGAGCTAAAGTCCTTCCAAGTTCTTCCAGCTCATTCACCTATCTGAGGGACATCAGCGGACAGGATGGGGGAACAGTCGGCAAGCCTCTGGTTATCACTATCACCATTCCCATTTCACGGATGAGGAGATCGAAGCTGACCTAGGTGTAGTCGCCTGGGTGGCTCCTCATTGGCTCTGCATCCAGGGATTCAGTCTCTTGCCTCCCCTACCTCTCCCCTGCACCTGCTCCCCGCCCCCCCTCCCCCCGCCTGCATCTAATGGCTCTCTACCCCTAGACCCTCCTGGTGTGTGTGTCTGTCTCTATGTCTTTGTTTATGCCGTTCCCCACCACCTGGAGAGCCAGCAAGGTGTGGCTCTCTGTTCCTTCCCACAGAGTCCACAGCCCACAGGTTGGAGCAGGAGGGCCCTGCCACCACATGCCTTACTCCATGTCAGGGTCAAATGACTTTCTTCCACATCCTCCCATTATACTGAGTCTCCAGTAAAGTAATAGCTCCCATTTATTGGGTTTCCCCTGCATGCCGGGCACAATGTAAGAACTGTACATGTATTAAGTCATTTGACACAAAAACATTAACATTGTCTACAGTGAAGAAAGTGAAGCAAGACAAAGACCAGGACATAGCTACTGGGATCCACACCAGGTAGCTGGAGTCCAGACAGGCTGCTTCTAACCTGGTACACTCTATCTTCCTATTTGTTATCTTTCTTTCATTCCATCCCCATAATCCTTTCAACAACCCCATATATTAGATCATCTATTAGCCCCATTTTACAGATCAGGAAACTGAGGCTCAGAGGCATCAAACAGTATGCCAAATTAGAAACCCAAATTCAAGCCTCTGTTTATTTGAGTCTGTTTTCCACTCCTGGTGGCTCCTTGCCTCCACTACCATAGCTCTGCTCACAGCCCACACTGTGGCAAAGTCACTTACAGACAGAGATGCCTCCCAGCTATATTTGAACCCCCAGGACAGGCATCTGTATACCCATCAGCCCTGGCTCATCATGGCGAACATCGAGCAAAGGTGCTAAGGTAGATGCACTCCCTGCTTTAATGCAAAACTGGTCTTATTTGGCCAGGAAATGCCTGCAACCCTAGCTTCAAAGACATGAAATGCATGTTCCCCAAGGTAGATGGTCGGAATGGGGCCAGGAGCTCAATGAAAAAGCAGGAAAGATTTGGGCTGTGCAGAAGAGAAAACTTAGCCACCAGCATGGCAGGATAATGCTGCAATGAGACAGGTTTTCTGCCCCTCTCTGGACAGCTGAGGAAGGTAGAAGCAAATATGTTGGGGCTGTCAGATAATCAGACACTCCCAGCTCATGGAGGATCACAGCTGCACCAGCCAGGGGCCCTCTCGGCCCCAGCAATTTATCACAGGCACAGCACAGCGCACCCAACACCCACAAATGCATACACATGTGTCCATGCACAAGTCTACCTGCAGCTTCCCTCAAAACCACTTGAAATGCCAGGTTCACGTGGCTTGAGGGGCCCTTAAGTCTGGCACAGAGGAATGTGTGTGCCCACACAGCCACAGCTGTGAGCCACAGGCTCTCTCTGAGTATGACCACAGACTCTAGCCAGCTGGCCCTAGAAGCCTCTGCCCCCCTCCCCACTACTGACACCCCCCATACACACACTCCAACTGAAATGCCTTCAGTGTAGAGGAAAGGTGGAGGGGCTAGCTGCCAGCTCACCCCTGAGAGCTGCGCATCAAATCAGAGCTATTTTTAGCCCTTCTCTCCAATGTCCCTGACATCAGCTGAGCAATGGTGGCGGGCGCAGGGCATACATCTGGGAAGGCAGGCATGAAATAGCATTTCTTTGCCAGGACCCAGGGGAAATAGCAGGGGAAAGCACCAGGAGGCTTCAGGGAAGGGAGGTGGAGTCACTGGGTGTTATCTACCAGTCCCCTTGGATATGTCCTGGTAGCCTAAGCATCCTTCAACATCCCAGGGCTCAGAAGAGCATAGCATGGGTGACAACTGCCCCATACCACCCTGCCCTGTCTCCCCATCAGCACAGAGAGGCCCCAGCTACTTTTCTGAGACCTTGCAAGAAACTAGATTAAAAATATTGAAACACCTTGGGGTGCCTTGGTGGCTCAGTTGGTTGAGCATCCAGCTCTTGATTTTAGCTCAAATCACGGTCTTGCAGTTTGTGGAATCAAGCCCCACATTCGGCTCTGTGCTGACAACACGAGGCCTGCTTAGGATGCTCTCTCCCTCTCTCTGCCCTCCTTCACCCATGCTTGCTCTCTCTCTCTCTTTCAAAATAAATAAATAAACACTTAAAAATATATATTAAAATATCTTGAAGACCTACAGATTAGAGAAATGCTTCTTGTTCCCTATCATAAGCTCCCAGAAAGCCAGAGACCAAGTTTTGGGGTTTTGGTTTATCTTTGCATACCAGATGCATGGTACATTGCCAGGCACTTGGTAGGCATTCATGTCTGTCTCATGAAAGAATGAATCAATCAAACAGCCTCTGCTAACAAAATCCTTGAGCTCTAGAAAGTTCATACATTTATATTCAAAGTGCCCAGGGCAGGCGTAAGGAAAGCCTCCCTACCTCCAGGCTCAGGATCGCCCTGAGTCTCCACTGGGATATCCAGGACCTAGAGCTGGAGCAGCTTGGTGGGCCTCCTCCCCGCCCTTCCTCCTTCCCACTCTTGTTCCTCCCTGAGCCTCACTCCAGCCCAGCCCAGGTCCCCAGCCTGGATGATTATGTGACTGCATTTGATTCTTCACTCTGACTAGCACATGTTCTTTCCAACCAGGCAAGCAAGCTCATCCCTAGCACTGCCTTGTGCTCTGCGGCTTAGAAGGGGAAGCACTGCCATGTCCACATTGGGAAAGGCCACTCTGCTGTTCCCTAGATTCGAATGATGACTTCTGACAACAGGCCCCCAACAGTATTGCTTTGCCCACATCCTGGTAAAAGGGTATTGCTGGGATCCAAGGCAGCCCGGGTGCACACAGGCTGCAGCACTGAAATGGGGGAGTTCAGCTCTGCCTAAATGAGGGAAATCGTTTGCGGCTGTAAAAGTACCTCCCAACTCTGAGAGGGGCCCATTGATCCAAAGTGAAGTCACCTGCACTTTGCCCGGGGCTTTGAATCATGTGATAAACATATAAACATGACTCTCCCCTTCCCTGCCAGTGCAGTGACCCCAGGGAACCCTAGGCACACTGGGCAGGAGGACAGGCCTGTGCCTTTGTCATAAGCCTCAGGTACAGCGTGTGGCTTAAACACTCCAGTATCCCCTTTCTAGCCCACAGTGGAACTGCAGTGAGTGAATTGAATTGAGCTGAATTGAATTGAATGAAATGAATTGAGGTAGCTCTTGGGGATCATGTACCCCAGTGGTTTATTCTCTCATATTCATTCACTTGCCCCAGCTTTTCCCTTTAAGACTCTCACAAGCAGCAACGCAGACCCCTCCCATCTGTATTCAAGTATTCAACAGACATAATCAAGTTCCCACTGCATGCCAGGTGCTGCGCTAGGTACAGTAGACCCACCCGAGTCCCTGCTATTCTTCCTTTGATTGTGCCCTCCTCCCCCATCCCATGGCTCTGTCGGTTCCAACAGAAGATGCAATCACTGCCTCAGTGGTGTGTGAGTTTAGTACTTAGGCTCTAGCTGTGAATGCTGCTGTTGGTGAGTGAGAAATGGACTGAGGAATCCGTGTGATGACTCACTGATGGATTTGACCCTGGCCTCAAGGTTGTTCTGCTTCCGCCATGTCCTGGCTGCTGTGTGACCTTGGGAACATCCTGTCACCTGTGTTTCCTTCTTAGTGAAATGAGTGGATAAGACCAGATGATCTCTTAGGCCCTAATGCTACATTGAGCCTGCAGTCCATATGAGGTCTAGTCTGCTACTCAGAGACTTTTCCAAATCAGCGGACTATAGAACTTGAGCTGTTTCCTCCCAGACCATGTCCACCTACCCCCCCTAAGGCTGTTGTCCTTCGTGGGAGAGGTTCAGCATCTCCCAGGAATGCAGTTTCTGCTCTTCCAAGTCCTCTTCTTTATCCAGGCCTGTCCCCTGCCTCGGAAGCCAGACACGTCATGTGTGCTATTTCCTGGGGCCGCCAGGGAAGTAAGCTAAAAATAGAAATAGACGGTGGCATTGAATGGAGTCTGCACGGTGCCAGAGCGCATTGCCAGGTGATACAAGGCTAAGGTCCACTCATCAATGTCCTGGGCAGTCCAAGCTCCCGGGGAGGCCACCCAAAGTCAGGTGCAACAGAGGGTGGCAAGGGCCGGGGCATTCTCCTGCACCCCGTCCAGAGTTCTGCTGTGTAAGCCTCACACTAGGGCTACTTGCTCCCTGACAGTGTCCCCATTCTGGGCTGGGACAGCAGGGAGTGCAAGAAGAGCACTGGCTGAGAGTCAGGAAGCCTGGGTCCCACGGTTGCCTCTACATTTGACTAGCTTGAGGGCCTGGGACTCCTTGCCCCCTTTGCCTGACCCCAGACCCACATCTGTAAAGTAAAGAGATGAATGATAATTTCCCAGTTCCTGTTCTACAGGATGCAGACTCTCTATAACTATTCCATAACCTGCAGGGAGAAGGGTCCCTCTCGGTGACCCAGCTCTGGCCTGCCTTCCCCTTTCTTGGCAGCAGTGCCGTGGAAGAGGACATTGGAGGTGGGACAACCCCTTAGCCATATGGACAGGGGCGAAAGAGCTGGCTCAGATCATAACATTTGCCAGCTCCACCCTGGCTGGGGGTGGCGTGGGAAGCGGTGTCTATTTGGGCTTATCCAACCTGCTGGGTTGGAGATGCCTCACTCTCTGGGGCTCTAAGGCCGGGAGGCAGCATGAGCTCCTTCAAGGAGCCTGTTGGAGCTGAGAGCACCCATCCTATACAGTCAGTCCTTGGCAGGGCAGAGGACAGCCGCACCAGGAATCATGAGCGCAGGCCTTTTCTGTCATTCGCACTGACCAGTCCAGAGATGGCCAGAATCACATCAACAGTCACTTCATCCATAAAATGAGGATAAGGATCACTGGTGGATTCTCTTTTAACATCTTGCAGGTGCAGGTAAAGAAAATGATGTGTCCGTACAAGGATCTTCATCTAAGAACACATAACAAGAACAGAAAGAGCCTTGTCTCCTCCATCAGACAGAGAATGCTTAATAATTCATTCATTCATACCTCAGCACATTCGGAATAGAACTTGAGATGGCAGCAGCATATGATACAGTTGGCCAGCACCACAGACTCTTCACTCACTGGCCACACTATCCCTTTCCTGTGAGTAATTGTTGAACGTTTTCTATGAGGTAGGCAGTTTGCTAGAAGTTTCTCAAGTGCCATCTTATTTAACCCTCACGGCTGTCTCATCAGGCAGATATTATTACCGTGCCTTTTTACACATGAGCAACCTGAGATGGTATTTTACTTGCTCAAGGTCACAGAGCAAGGATGGGGGACCTGGGACCCACACCCAAGACTGATTGTGAACCCTAGAATCTCAGCAGTGTGCTCCATGGTCTCTCTGTGAAGGCACTTGCAAAACTGTGAAGTGCCGAGGTGGGGGCATTCACTCATCCCGCTTCCCCAGGAGAAGCTACCCTGGGCCAGTTCCTGGACCAACATGGCATCCTATCCCCAGCCCCACCCGCCTTTGAACCTCCTGTTCCAGGTGCAGGCAGACAAAACACAAAAAACAAAAAACAAAAAAAACAAAAAAAAAAACAAAAAAAACAAAAAAAACCCACAAAGGAGCAAATAACTAACATCATTCTCCAGGGTGATAAGTGCTGCAGGCAAAATAAAGCAGTTAAAGGGAGGAAGATGGAGAAGCGCTTGTGCGCCTGTGTGCGTGTGTGCACGCATGCGCACCCAGAGGGGGCGGGGGCAGCAGACCTGATGGGGAGAACCCCAGACCTGCGTGGAGTGAGGCGCTGACTCGTGCAGAAGGAGCGCCTAGTCCTCAGCCCAAGGAAGGGAATGGCTAGTGGAGCAGCAGCAGACGCCTTCCCCTCCGGGGGTCTAGAGGCTGGGCACGCATGAGAGGAGGTGGGATTACCTGGGGCTCATCAGGAAGACCTTGGTTTTAGTCTCAAATAACAGCAGTAACTACTCGTTGTTTCTTTCTGATCTTTGTCCCCATGTCTCTCTGCAACCTTAAGACAAGTCCTTCGACTTCTCAGGACTCTGTATGCTATATATCCTAGATACCAGTTCCTTACTAGATATGTAATTTGCAGATATTTCTCCCATTCAATAGACTGTCTTTTCATTTTCTTGATGATATTCTTTGAAGCACCAAAGTTTTTAATTTTGGTAAAGTCCAACTTGTCAATTTTTTTCATTTGTTGCTTATTGTTTTGGTGTCATACCTAAGGATACTTTGCCTAAGGGTGCCTGGGAGGCTCAGTTGGTTAAATGTCTGACTCTTGTTTTGGGCTCAGGTCATGATCTCAAGAGTTTGTGAATTTGAGCCCCACGTCAGGCTCCACACTGATGGTGTGGAGCCCTGCTTGGGATTCTCTCTCTCTCATTCTTTCTCTGCCCTTCCCCTCCTCATGCTCTTTTTCTCTCTCTCAAAATAAAGAAATAAACTTTAAAAAAAAAAAAAAAGAATGCTTTTGCCTAACCCAGGTCATGAAGGTTTACTCCTGTATTTTCTTCTAAGAGTTTTTATACTTCTGGCTCTTACATTTAGGTCTATGATCCATGCTGGATAAGTTTTATGTAAGATGTAAGGCAAGAGCCCAGCTTTATTCTTTTGCATGTGAATAGTCAGTTGTCCCAGCACCGTTTGCTGAAAAGACTGTTCTTTCGCCCATTTAATTGTCTCAGCACTCTTGACAAATATCAATTGTCCATAAATATAAGGTGTATTTCTAGACAATTCTGTTCCCTTGACTCACATGTCTATCTTCATGATAGCACCATACTGTCTTGCTTACTACAGCTTATAGTAAGGTGGGAAGACAAAGTATAATTGCTCCAGTTTTGTTATTCTTTTTCAGGATTCTCTCTCTCTTTCTTGCTCTTCCTCCCTCTTTTTCTCTCTTCCTTCTAACATATATGGAGTTCAGGAGTTCAGAGCCTAAGTGTGTTGTGTACATTAACTGAATTAACATGACCTGTGAGGTAGGCTCTATCATGGTCTCATTTTGCAAATGAAGAAACTGAGGCACATGGAAGTCATGTAACTTGCCTAAGGCCACACAGGTGGTAAGTGGCAGAGTTGGGGGGTGAACCCGAGCCATGTGTCTCAGATACCCATGGTGATGCCAGAAATATGGGAATGAACCCATCTTGGCCTCCCCTTTTATAGAGAAACATCTGGGGCATAAAGAGGCTGAGGTTCACTGTGAGAGAGGCAGGATGAGATCCAGATCTACAGATCCTGGTCTCTTCTGCCCACACTGGCCACTTCCTGCTTCCCTGTAGTGCTGCATGTTCATTTCAGTGTGAAGTTGCCTTGTCAAAATACTGACACAGTGGCCATGTGGTGATTCCTTTGGCTCCTGGCCAAGAGGGTGGAGGCCATGATGCTGGGCCAGGCCCTACACAGATCCCTGGTCCTCCTCAGAGGGAAAGGGGCCTAACCTTACTCCCCAGGAAGCAAGTCCAGGACTAGGACTGCATAGGGTCACTGTTCTCACTGTACTGTACATCACTTTCTGTCTAGTAGTATCTCTGGAGTTTGTCTCCTTCCTGAAACTGTAAGCTCCAGGAGGCTAATGTCCCCATTTCCCATCCTTGCGACCCTGCTACAGACAGCCCAGACTCTAGCAGGCACATGGCAAGCCTTGGCTGACACTGGCTGAATGGGTGACTGAGTCATCCCTGCAGTCTCCCTCATTTGGGATCTAGTCTCCCTGAGCTGTTAGTCAGCAGCTTTCATTGGATTAACACTGCCTGGGACTCCCCAGTGCTGGATGCAGCCACCTCCTAGCTGCTGTCACCCCTGCAGAGAGCCCTACTGAACAGAGCCTGGCCCTGAAGTCACATCGGTCTATGAACAATAGGCCCACTCAGCAAGAAGGTCAGGACTGGGGTGGCTGACACTTCCTCTGCTCCAGGCAGGAAGTGGGGCTGCTGACTCATGAGCCACCTGCCTCTCCCCTCCCTCCTGTGTGTCCCAAGACATTCCCCCCTCAACACATCCTAAGCCAAACCATCCTTCACTCCTTTTTTTCAGACTCTTCAGACTCCCGAGATGCCCCTTTCCCTTCAACTGATTAATCCCTCATTATCCAAGACCCAGCCCAACTATTGGTTCTGGGAATTTACTTTGACTCCTTCCACCATCTCCACTCCCCTGGAGGAGAGTGTGGTGCCCTTCTCCCATTCCCCTTCTTCCCTAGCACCTGTCACTACGGCACTCAGTGCACTGTAAGATAGTCTTAGTTTTGTGTTCTGTGTTTTGTGTTTCCTTTGGCCTTTTTTATAAGATCATGAGCTCCTGGAGCAGGACTTGTCCACACAAGGCCGGGCTCATGGTCATACTCAGCTACTTTCTGAGATGGGAGGGAGGGAGGGAGGGAGGAAAGGAAGGAGGGAGGAAGGAAGGAAGGAAGGAAAGAAGGAAGGAGGAAAGAAGGAAGGAAGGAGGAAAGAAGGAGGAAGGAGGAAGGAGAAAGGAAGGAAGAGAGGGAGGAATGAAAGGATGGAGGGAGGGAGAAGGAAAGGAGAGAGGGAAGAAGGAATAAGTAGAGACTAAATCAGTGGATAAATGAGACTGTAGGTTGCCCCATGGAAAGTACTAGAAAAGTCACTCAGTGATCAAGCTAGTCTTCAGGCAGCTTTTGGTGAATTATTGCTGCCCAGATTGCCCAACTGACAGCTTAGCAAGCTTCCTCCCACCCCTGCAGGAACCCCCAGGGACCAGCCGGGAACCCACCTGCCCATCCTGGCCCTGCCCTCTTCCCACATGGTCAGGACTCACATGCCCCTCAAATCCTTCCTGTCACGGAGGAGAAAAAATGATTAGGCTAGTTCACACTAAGACGATAATGTCTTAAGGTATTATCTCTCCAAAAAGAGGAGATAAATGTTTGGAATAAAAGGAATGATGGGTCCTGGTATCTATGTTTCAGACAACGCAATGGGCTCCCATTGTAGAGTGGATCCCACCCTCCTTTCTTCTTTAAGAAAGACTGGCTTTGCTTACTCTCACACATCTCCTTTATGTAGAGAAGTCTGTCTGACCAACCCCAAAAATCCATCCTTGGACCAAAAGACACACCTCTCCTAAAACCAGACAGAGTAACCAATGTATACAACTCAGTGCACTTCCCCATTTATTGTTTCCCTTGAGACAATGATGTAGATGAAATAAGTATTATTATTCCTCTTTTACAGATGAGGACACTGAAGGCTGTGAGGGTTGGACTCAGTGAATTTCACCCATGGAGACATTTAAGGTCATGCACTGCTGGGCAGGCTGGTCTTCTTGGGTTCTCCAACATCACCCCTGGCTTCATGCATCACAGTCATCCTGGAATATCAAGTCATCCTGTTTATGGGGAAGTCACTCCCAGAAATGGCTACTCAGGAGTCCTCTATGGGCTGAATTGTGTCCCCAATCAAATTCATATGTTGAAGTCCTAACCCCACTGTGACTGTAGGGGGTAAGGTCTTTGAGGAGGTAATTAAGGTTGAGATCATGAGGGTGAGGCCCTGACCCAATAGGACTGGTTTCCTTATAAGAAGAGAGAGAGAGAGACAGAGACAGAGACAGAGAGAGAGACTAGAGATCTCTCTCCCTCCATGCACACACAGGAAAGAAGGCCATGTGAAGACTCAGGGAGAAGGCAGCCATCTACAAACCAGTAAAAGAGGCCCCACCAGAAACCAACCCTGATGAAACCTTCTTCTCAGACTTTCAGCCTCCATAACTGTGAGAAAATGAGTTTCTATTGTTTGAGGCACCCAGTCTGTGGTATTTAGTTATGGAAGTCATCACAAAATAACAGTCCTAGGACCATCCATGTAGAAAGGGAGCCTCCATTTATTCATTTAGTAAACAGTTGCCCCATGAGTGCCAGGCCTGGTGCCCATCTGGCAAGGAGATGAGGTGGGGTGCAGAGTGTGGGTGAAGGGGCTCTGAACCCAGAAGTTCAAGCTTCAATCCCTTTCCTGCTGTCATAGTCACTCCTTTGACTTAAGCCAAATGAGGTAACACATCCTGTTGCTTTGCAAAACTAACAGGAAGTTAGTGGTAGAATGGGAAGGAATCCAACTCCTTCTTTTACAGATGAAGAAAACTGAGGCCCATGAGAGATGTGTCTCACTGTGATTTGTCCCCAGTGTCCTGGCTCCTGGCCTGTGTTTTTTTTGCCATCTGCTGTATTCCCTTGCAGGTCCTCTTCTGGGGCCAGATGTTGCAAGTAGGGTGCAGAAAGGAGAGCAGGGGCCACTTGGTTAATTACAAATTGCGAAGACACAGGCCCAAGGACTAGATTATCTTCCTCATCTCAGTGGTCACCTCCTTGGCTTTGTTTCCCTCTATTTTAGCCCAGCCTGAGATACACCAGCAGGTGGACAGTGGGGGTGGATGCTAGTGGCTTGCCATATCTCTAGCCCTATCTCAGGCCTATCTTCTCTGTCCTGGGGCACCAGTCCCATCCTTCCTACAAAGTGGAAACTAAAAGCCTGCCCCACACTCTGAGAAAGCCCCCAAGTAAACACAGAGCTCATGCCGAGGTCGGAGAGGTTAAAGAGCTCTCACCCTGACTGACTTGAGACCCTGGCCGATTATCAGCAGGGAGGGACACTCAAGGCACAAGGGGAACCCAGTAAGCTCCAGGGAATCAAGAGTGTGCAGCCACACAGGACATTCCATGAGAAACTCAGCAGGCACCAAAGAAAAAAGAAGGCCGAACCACTGACTTCACAGAGAACACAGCCAATTAGAACAGCAAAATGGTTGGCTGGTCCCTCTGCCCTACCCACCCACCCCCACCCCACCCCAGTGGCTGCTGGGGNGCCTTCAGCTTCTCAGATACAAGTGAGTCCTCTCTCACATCTGCATCCCCATCAGAGGAACCAATTCTCTCTTTACAGGTCTTTCCACTCAGTGGGGCACCTCATGTCTGGAGGGAGCTTTGGAAAGCAGACATGAGGTCCACTGTGTGCCCCCCACTCCACTTACTTCCCTTGACAGTGACAGACCCCCAGGGATGGGGAGATTAAGTGTCAATGTTTGGCAGCCCCCCAGGAGACAGACAGGCAGACCCTGGGGTATTGATGCTACAGTCACAGGAAGAAAAAAATAAGAGGGAGTACAGGACAGATGGAGACCTCACCTGCCAAGAGTCGCTGACTCCCTGCTCTGATGCCCAGTCTCACTCATACAGTGTGTTCTCAAGCCTCTCCGGCCATCCAGTCCTGCCAACAGGGACCTTCACCTCATCCCAGGATGGGCCACTCCTTCCCTCCTCAGAACCAGCCAAACTGGGGCCTGGGGAAATCCATGCTGACCAGGATTCAGTTTTTTTGATGCAGGAACTTGAATGAAACCAAATAAGAGCCAATAGGTATACCTAATCTTAGAATCATCCTAATCTTCTTTTTCTTTTTTTTTTTTACTGATTTTTTTTAACTCTTAAAAAAAACTAGTGAATTGTAGTTAGATTTGTAATTAAACACTGACATTTTCTAAATGTACTAAAACAAAACAAAAAGAAGAAACCCACAGTGATTTGGAAAGTGTGTTGTTCCAAGGATGTGCTGTGTGACTTAGGGTAAGTCACTTGCCCTTTTTGGGTCCTCAGTTTCCCTTATTTATGTCAGGCTAGAAGGTCTCAATGGCTCTTACTGCTGTTTATATAATCCGTAAATCTCAAAATAGTCCCTAATGAACTCTGTACAGCCTTCTATGAGGTTCAGCTCTCTGTCTGGATGATAACCAAAACAAGTCATCTGGAAAAGGAATGTTCTATATGTACCATCTGTGAGAAGCCTGGGAAACAGAGGACCGAACCCTAGGACTCGGGGAGCCTGCTGACTCTTTGGAGCCGGCACTAATGTAATTATGTGATTAGGACGTTCATCTTGGTTTTCACTGTGCTTCATTTGGTTAAATCAAAAGTGACAATGAGCTGCCTGGTGGGTGATGCCATTCTCCCAGGAGGGCCCATTTATTCTGGGCAGGGGTCATCCTGAGATGTGAACACCCACTAGCAAGGAAGGCAGTTTAGGAGGCTTTTGTCGCCTGGGAAGGAGTGTGCCTGCTCTGTCAGGGTAGAACATAGAAGCTGGGGGTGGAAAGGCCTGGGCCACCACGCAAGCCAACCGTCTCCTTTTCCAGTTGGAGAAGCAGGCCTGGCTGACAAAGGTAGTGCCCATTTGTACCTGCAATTTCTCATCTTTCAATGGAGTGACTCATTCCTTCTTCTCTGTCCTGTAGAAGAATGAGGAACTCTACTGAGAAAGTGACATTGAGAGTCTGAGAGCCTCAGGAGATAAAACAGAAGGATGCATTAGGAGGGATCATTCTCATTATCTAGCCTTGATCCCACGTGGGCAGCAAGTCCTGGGAGGCTCACTGCTTCTTTGGGGGATGGGTTCCTCCTTTTATGGGAAAGCTACATCTGCACTTCAGTGGGAAAACATTAAACCTAAGAAGGGGGCCCAAAGGTCCTGGTGTCCTGGCGACTACAGCACACATCTCTCCAGGGCTCCTGCAGCCAGAAGTGGAGCACCGATCCCCTGAGTTCCACCACCTCTTCCGAGTCACACTGGGTATCTGCTTGCCATGTAGCTTCCCCAGACATGGGCTCACACAGAGATAATGATGGTTTGCATGGTTTTCCCTGCTCTCCAAGATGACCAATGGGCATTCTGTAGTAATTTTCCTTTCCCTGCTGCCAGGTGAGCCTGGTATGGAGACCACAGAAATGAGAGAGGGGCAGGGGTCTCCCTGCTGCCACACAGAAAGGGGCTACACTTGTTTTCTGAGGTCCCGAAGGGTGGGAGGAGATAGGAGCGATGGGCAGATGTTCTAGGGATATTGGTTTTGCCTAGTGTATTAGTCAGCTCTAGTTGCTGTAACAAATATGGTACGTTCAGTGGCTTACAAAACACATAGACATTTATTTCTCACTGTCTTAGAAACTGGAAGTCCATGATGAAGTCACTGGCAGATTTAGCTTGTGGTGAGAGCTCTCTTCCTGGCTTATAGATGGTGAGCTTCTTGCTTCATTCTTACATGGTGGAGAGAGAGCTCTGGCCTCTTCTTCTAAGGACACAATCTCATCATGGGGTCCCCACTGTCATGGCCTCACCTCACCCTAATTACCTACCAAAGCACTGCCATCTCCAAATACCATCACACTGGGCTTTGACACATGAGTTTGGGGGAGGAAGAATACAAGCATTCAGTCTATCACAGCCTGTATCAGAAAAGACAGGAGGAAGAGGCAGAGGAATCAACCACATATGAAGCTGGACACTACATTGGGCCCTTTTCTCTGTGTTCCTGTGGCTCTGGGAGGAATCCGAGAATGGGTGGGTAGTGGTTCTCAGTGTCTCTTCCAAACATGAGCTTCCACGATCAGTGAAGGACTAAGGTGAAGACCTGAGGAGCAGATAGTGCAGAATTTAAGGTGCACTCGATCTCAGGTGAGGTCCGGTGCTTACCTAACCCTGAAAGTCAGAGCCTCTTCACATTGGTGCCCTCGGACCTTGCTTGACTCTCACAAGTCCTGGCCCCAACTTCAACCTGCCCCAGAGTCCTGACTGCCTCAGGAATGCCTCTTCCTAGGCAGGTTGGCTCAGGTACAGTCACCTCTGGAATGTCGAGGGAACCCTCAAGCCCATTAACCCATGAATACCAGGCAGTGTTAGAGGCATTACCTTGACAGCATCAACCCCCAGGGGAAGGAATCCTGAGGCAAGAGAGGCCTTGGCTGAAGTGACAGGGAGGCCTTCCCTTTTATCAGGGAATAATGCCGGGTGTCCACTAGAGAGGAAGAAAATGAAAACTCATCACATTTCCACTGTCGGTCAGTCACTTATGCATAGTTATCTTATTTGACCCACAGCACAGTCCAGCAAGAGAGGGTTATTCTCAAGTTACAGATAAGGTAACAGAGGCTCGGAGATGTAAAAGTATTTGCCAAAAGACATAGAGAATGGGAACCCCAAGTCTGACACCAAAACCAATTGCCTCAAGGTCCCAAAGCCTGAATTTTCATGTATTCTCTCACTGCCTCATCTACTCATCCACTCAGTCCCTCAAAGAAGGATTACTTAAGGGCCTACTGTGTGGCAGGAATTGTTCTAGGAGCTTGGGATAGAGTTGGTATTCTAGAGATGGGCAGGGAAGAAACATGTAAGCTAAGCAGCAGTGCCATCAAGAAAGCAAAACTGGGGGCACCTGGGTGGCTCAGTTGGTTAAGCATCTAACTCTTGATTTTGGCTCAGGTCATGATCTCACAGTTCATGAGATCGAGCCCCACATTGGGCTCTGTGCTGACAGCGTGGAGCCTGCTAGGGATTCTCTCTCTCTCTCTCTCTCTCTCTCTCTCCCCTCCCCCCCCGCCCCGTCTCTGCCCCTCTCCTGCTCTCTCTCTTTCTCTCAGAATAAGCAAATACACTTAAAAGAAAGAAAGCAAAAGCAGGATGACATTATAAGGGACAGCCAGGGCATGGCCAGGCTGCACTGACTGGTCAGTGAGTTCTCTCTGAGGAAGGAACATTTATCCTGAGAACTGAAGGACTAGAAGCCAGGCATGCAGAGATCCAGGGTAAGAATACTCAAGGCAGAGGGAAGTGTGAGGGTCCGGGTGCCTGGGGGACCAGAGGAAAGGTCAGAATGGCTGAGGCACCATGAGCAAGGGACAACAAATGACATAACACAAGGTCAGAGAGAAAAGCAGAGATGAGCGCAGGAGCCCGCAGAAGAAGTTGGTTTTTCTCAAAGTACACGTGGAAGCCACGGAGAAGATTTAAACAGTGGAGTGGCACATGGTCCAATTTGCCAGTTAAGAAGATCACACTGGCTCGTGTGCCATCAAGCTGGGAAGCTGGGAGGCCACGGTCAGCTACTGGCAATATCCAGACAAGGGAGGGTGGTGGCCAGAATGACTGTGGGAGCTGTGAGGTGGAGAGATGTCAGTGGTGCAGATTGGCTTTTAGACAGGAAGCTGCATGATTTTGTCACTGACTAGCTGGGAGCTGGTGGCAGAAACAGGCATTGGGGAGGGGACTCATGGGAAGCCAGAATGAGGACACCGGCTTGACATTTAGAGCAAGACACTGTCAACATCTGATGAAGGAAGGAAGGAGTCCAAGAGAATTTGAAGACTGTCCCTTCAGGCAGAATCTCATTCGTGTGGGCCCGCCCAGATGGAGGACAAATATGGCTCGAGCTTGCCGTCAGCACTGCCAGCGTCATCCAGGCAGAACTGCACGTGGGCCCCAGAGGGTGGCAACCGGGGCCCAGAATGTGGAAAACAGAAATGTGCACTCTGGTTTGCTTCTTTTTACCTTTTTATATATGGGCTGTGGTCACTTTGTTTCCCCACAACTCCCCTGTGACCTGCTGTAGTAGAGGACTTCATAAGAGAGAAGAAAGGCCAGTGAGCGAGGCCAGAATCTTTCACCATGCTGAGGGCCACGAGAATTTTATTTCATTAACAATAAAAACGGGGCCATGTCGTATTCATCAACCACAAATGCATGTCTAATTATACACCACCTATTTCAGAGTAAAACCTATACCTTTTATTCAGGGGGAGAGCATTAAGTGCCTTCTCCCTTAAAATGCTGATCTCACTGCAGGCTGTTCTTTGAAGTACAGTGAAGGAAGCCTTGGCCTAATCTGGACTTTCCCGGGGGTAGGGGTGGAGGCCAGAGCGGGGAGGAGGGGGTGTGTCCTGAGAACACAGAGGGGACTTATTTTCAATCTTTTTTAAGAGGTAAGAAAATGCAAACCGTAAGTAGGCTTAAATGCTTCTTTCTGAAGCATAATATTATCATACAATGGAGGTGCTATTAAAGCATTATACAACTTAGTTCTGTGACCAGCTTTGGGAGACAGAATCATGCAGTGCTTCTGAGGCCCCCAACCTGAGGCCCAATTTGCCGCTGTGGGGCTTGGAATCCAACTGTAGCAAACCCCGAGAGGGGCATCCCTAGGCTCTCTGAGAGACGGAGGACTTAACTGTCTCCTTCCAGAGTTGTGGTCCAGGGAGAATTTCCTCTAAAAGCTGCAAATGAATTTTTGTTTATCTTTCATGTTTTGCATCTTTGGAACTTGGGAGGGGGTTTAAGTCCAAGGTCTCTTATCTCTCCTGCTCCATTTTTAGGCTGATATCCTGGTTCATCTGTTTTGAAAGCTACTGAGGATCTCAGTTTGGGCCCCTCTCTGAATTTCCAAGTATTGATTGTTCTTTGACCCTGAGCATCCTCAGTAGTCTGCCTACAACCACCCTGGGCCCCTACAGTCAGTAGACTCAGTACTCAATACAGCCACCGCTACACTGCTCAGCCCCTCCAGTGGCTACCAGCTCACTCAGAGCCACAGCCAAGGTCTTAACAATAGCCCCTTGCTCCCTCCCTGACCCTCCTCCCTGTCCCCCTCACTCGTGGCTCCAGCCACACAGGTGGCCCTCAGCCATTTCAGGCCTGCCTCTGCCTCAGGGCCTTTGCACCGACTGTATCCTCTACCTGGAATACTCTTTTCCTCTGTTTATTAGCAAGGCCTTTCCTGACCACCGTTTAAAAGCTCAGCCCTCCTCCTGAATGCTCCTCCTCCCTTCTCTCCTTTATTTTTCTCCAAGCTATTTTTATTGTCTCAACTTCGTTATACCATTTTGTTTAGACACTTGTTTATCACCTGTCTGCTTTCACTAGAATGATCCCATCATGAGGGCAAGGCTTTTGGCTCAGTGTGAATCCCTAGGGCCTAAAACAGAGTCTAGAACAAAGGAGTCCCTTAATAAGCATTTATTGAGTCAACAAATGAAGAGAGCAGAGCATAAACATGGGGTCAGTCCTGGATTCAAATCCCAGCTCATAGCCATGTGCCACTGGGCAAGTTAGTGAACCTCTGTCTAAACGTTCATGTCCGTGTCTCTAAAATGGGTGGCATAATCCCCACCTCAGAAGGTAGCTGTGAGGAACGTGTAGACCATCTAGGGCACAGAATAAAGATTCAACAGATACGTGCACACCCCCCACCCCCAATGTCTGTGGCTCCAGAATTCACTGGCAGTAACAGGAGAGCTCAGTGTGTGCAGAAGGGTACCCCTGGCGGGGCATTGCCAGCCATCCAGAGTCCACAAGTGGGAAGGGGCCCTGACCCCTCACTGACCATTAGCCCTGGGTACCACTCGGGGGTCTGTGAACTCCGAGAACACTCTCCTGGGCCTCCTGGCCTATGTTTACTCCCCCACCCCACCTCTCCCCCATACATAAGGACTGCTTGCAGGCTTTATGTATCCCAGGGAACACCTTGCATGGAGAGGTGATTGTGGGACAAAAAGGTGGCTGATTCTGTAAACCCTGCATCCCACGCCCTCCTGGGGCTTCCAGGACACGGGTCTTTTCAGCTCTGCTAGACTGAAGCACACTGATCCCCTCAGGGCCCGTCCTGCTGACACTGAGCCTCACTCAGGGCTGGAACTCAGACCTGGAGGTTCAAAATCACAGGTGGCACGATGGCTCCCACTTGCAGGCCCCTGATACCCCACATTCAGGGCATGAGAACAATCATGACACACACTACTCCGAAAGTGCAACCCAGGTCACCTGGGACATGTGGGGAATCAGACCCTTGCCGTTCTACCAGGGGAGATGACAACTCAGCCCTCATAAGGCATACAGGCAACAGCACCCCGGTCTTGAAAACAAAAGGAAATCCTAGGAATCACCTCCAAAAGTCTCCAACAATCTGCATCTGCCTGTCACTGTGACCTCCACGCACAAGATGCTCTCTGCCCATGCTGGAGCTGGCCCTGGCTCTGGCCAGCGCAGGGGTCCATTATCTTCTCCGTTTCTCCAGCAGCTGCCGCTTGGGGTCCATCTTGCCAGACCTGCTCCTGATGCCAAGGGGATGAGCCTGGGCTAAGGTCAGCAGCATTCCCTAAAGCCCTTTTCCCTGCACAGGGCCTACCTCTGTGGGAGGTGCTTCCTGACTCAGTTTCCCTGATCTGCACTCCAGGATCTGCAAGACCTGAAGTCCACAGCACCACAACATTTTTCCAACCCTCTTCCATAAGCAACCAAGCTCTGTTCTAGATCTCCTTCCCTTCCCTTCCTCTTCCTTGAAAGGGCTGGTCAAACGCCACTCATGGGTATTTCCTGGTGGGCATGGCTCTGGGTCAAGCAAAATCCCTCTGTCTGCTCGGTCTGCTCACCATAGAGCAAACAGAGCTAAATGGAAGGCCGGGCTTCCCCTGAGCTCTGGTCTCCTGAGGGTCTGAGGGCCCGTAGACGTACCTACAGGAGGCGTTGCCTGGAGGCAGCTGGCCCTCTGTTGCCGGCTGGCACCTTGCACGGTGCCTAGTGCACCCAGGATAATTGGCTACATGAACGCAGGTAGGAGGAATGCGAGAATGTGGCAACGCTCTGACTTTCTGGTCATTTTACATGGTAATCTCAGGCACTTAGGGGTCCTGGGGGAGCAGTTCCAGATTACTCTCTTTCCAGAAGGAAAACCAAGACAGCAAACAGCTCACTTGAGACTTGAAGGGTGGGAGGGGTTGAAGGCTTGGTGCATGAAAGCACTCTCTCTCTTTCCAGCAGCTGCAGGGTGTTGCCGGGGCAACAGACGGCTGTCTGACAGGATTTGGCAATTTAACTCTTACTCGGCACAAAACATGAAAGTGAGAATGATTTAACAGATGTTGCTCCTTCCTACCATTCACACAGTGGAGAGAAGCTTGTGATGCATCTGCTCTGGGCCGAGTAAAGGCACTTCCGACTTCCTCATGGTACTGGCTCACACCCAGTAGCAGGCTGCCGGGTTCTCTGGGAACCAAAGAATGATCTTCAACATCCCAAATATGAGGCTTCCTCAAGGGCATCAAGCTTACCTGCTGGCCCAAGCTGAGGAGACTGAGTTGGGATCTTTTTCAGGTGCAGTGATGCCAAAGGTCTATAGTGGGGCTCTCAAACCTCAGAGTGCATCAGAGATTTACCTGGGTAGGGAGAGGTACTTGCTAAAACATATCACCGGGCCCCACCCCCAGAGTGTCTGATACAGTGTGTCTGGGGGCAGGGGAGGGGGGCGGCCAAGAATTGGCATTTCTGAAAAATTCCCAAAGGATGTTGATGCTGCTGGTCCAGGACCACCCTGAGACTATAGGTTTATATAGCCTTGCCACTCTAAGCACAGTGCTGGACTAGCAGGGCCAGCATGGCTTGGACATTTGTAAGAATGCAAGTTCTCAGGCCCTGAAATCAGCTCTCAGGAATAGAATCTCTAGGAGCAGGGCCCGGGAGTCTGGGTTTTAGCATGGGCTCCAGGGGAAGCTGAGGGGATTCTCACACTCGTATCTGAGAAGAGCTGGGCTGGGCCAGAGCGTTTGGACCTTTGAGAAACACTCTGAGTGCTTAGCTGCACTCCAACCTCTGGCCGTGGTGTGCAGGCCTCCCTATGTTTAAAGCTCCCCGGATAATCATAATGCGCTGAAGGCCAAGGACGTCTGGCCTAGAGCCCCACTGCACAGTGTGATCTCAGGATCAGCGGCTTGAGGATCACCCAGGAGCTGCTTGGAGGTGCAGAGGCTCAGGCTCTAGTCTGCAGAGCCAGAATTTACACTTCAACCTGATCTCTAGGTGGTTGGTCTGCATAATGAAGCTTACGGTCCACTCACTGATCTAGAGACCCCTCCCGCCCATACCTACTTTGTACAACCTATGCACAAGGCATTCGTCCTCTCTGAGTCTCAGTGTACTCAGTGTACTGTACGCCCCAGTAACACTCGGGAACTGTCGGTTCTTAGAAACTGTGTGGACTCATAAGAAATCACGGTCTTATTTTCTCAAACCCAGCTGGGCCTCACTGGAGATGTAACCTAGTGGTATCTGAAGAGGCTCAGTGAAAACAATGGTTTAAGAATAGGTTTAATGAAGACGATGGGTTGGATCATATAAATTAACAGGTGAAAGGTCTTCCTATGAAACAAGCAGGACAAGATAAATGTGGGTCCCCAAGCTCCTGGGTGGCTCAGTCGGTTAAGTGTCAGACTATTGATTTGGGCTCAGGTCAGGATCCCAAGGATGTGGGATCGAGCCCCATGTCAGGCTCCACGCTGGCCGTGGAGTCTGCTTCATTAAGATTCTCTTTCTTGGGATGCCTCGGTGGCTCAGTCAGTTAAGCCTCTGACTTCTGCTCAGGTCATGATCTCATGGTTTGTGAGTTCAAGCCCCATATCGGGCTCTGTGCTGACAGCTCAGAGCCTGGAACCTGCTTCAGATTCTGTGTCTCCCTCTCTCTCTCTACCCCTCTGCCTCTCTCCTGTGCTCTCTCTCTAAAATAAAACAATAAATAAAAATAAAATCTAAAAATTAAAAAAAAAAAAAGATAAACGTGGGTCCTTAACTGCACACAAGCATCCCTGTCCAGAATTCACAGCATTAGAGGAAATAGAAAATGTGCACTTAGCCCGAAAGGAAGTGCAACAGCAGAGTTAAGGGCTGGGTGGGCGTGATTATAAAAGGCCAAAGGAACTGCAATTCGGCCTTGAGACAAGAACTTAATGGCACTCTGAGTATGAAGGGCCATTGAGGTGAAACAGAAGCACCGCCCATCCTTTCACTGAGGGCTGAGTTCAAGTGAGGTCACAGACTCAGCCTTAGACTCCTGCCCAGGGGCCACTAGACTCTGACTATGCAGGTGGCGTGCTCCCCACAGAGGTTCATACCAAGCCTGACTCTCATCCGACTGGGACAGTTTATCTGCAGTTCAGCCAAAGATGGGGTGCTTCCTGTGGCCTTTGTTCATAACCACTGTTCAGCTTCTCAGCTGTATGCGGGGAGCAGGCAAATGTTTCCCTCGATTCCTGCCTGGGTTCTTTAGGAGAATGCCATGCCAACCCTAGGTGCCCAGAGAGCCCCCTAAGGTGGCCCCGCTCAGGTGAAAATGCATGTCAGACCCTAAATGCTCACCACAGAGAGTCAGGGGTCACAAACAGCTTGGTTCAGGCTCACTGTCAATGCCCTTTGGGCTCAGGTGGTAGAAGCGAGCTGTCTGACTTTGGTCAGACACCTTGGCTCTTCTCCGTGTTCTGTGCTACATACTACACCCCACCTTTCCATATGCTTCTCTCTAGACAGGGGAGAGACAGACAACTTCCATACATTCTGTAAATGCATCCTCCGTCCTATAAGGTCAGGGCACCAGGCCTTGGCAGCAACACAGTGCTGAGTGGTGGCCCAGGGACAGAGACTGTGTACTAAACCCAAACCCACCACCACCCTTTGTGATCATGGGCAGATTGCGACAGCCCTCTGGGCCTTAGATGCCACATCTGTAAAATGAAGGCACTGGACCAAACATTCTCTCAGGTCCTTTGTGGCCTGAATTCTCCGTGTCTGGAAACTAACATATGACTTCACAAATGTTCATTGGGTACCCTCACCAGGTGCCTGGCGCTGTCATAGATGCCAAGGCACAAAGTCTCAAATTAGCAACACAACAGGCCCTCCCCAGAAGATTTAAACATGAAATAACCAGGTCCCAGAAATGCTCCAAACTCATGGAGACATCTAATGTTAACTGTTCATTCATGTAGAATCTCAGTGTCATTCCTCATCAAGGTGGATTATCCATTCCTTTATTGTGCCTCAGTTTTAAATCAGATAACATACAGAGAGTATATTATTTTGGCCATGGGAATGATTTCCCTGGGATAAAATTTAATGTTTTTGGCCTTAGATTTTATGAGGGAGCAAAATGAGGAATGCCCATTTGAAAAAAGGTCTGTAACAAAATTTCAGCCACTGTTGTTTCTACCTTTGCTATGAAGGTGAGATAATATCAGGTAGTAATTTCATTTAGCGCCAAAATGTCTCTCTTAAAAAAAATCTGAAGTACACTTTGATCAGAGAATATGACATGTTTCCCTTACTGCCTTGGCTGTTGGGAAGCTCAGTGACAAATTGAGTGCTGAACTGCAGTTATAGTCATGTCGACACCTGGCACATCTATTCTTTGGCCTCTTGTAACTGGGTTTCTATTTTAGATTTTTAAAAAAATTTTCCTGTTCCTGTGTGTTTTGTAATTGTGAGCAGGCCTAGTACATTTCAGAATTGAGTAGGAATAAATATTCCAGAGAGTTATAGAAGGTGAAAGCTTCAAGAGCCCTTTTCTTGCACCAGAAAGTAAGTAACTTACCTAATGCTAGTCAGTGGTTTGTGACTGAAAGGGGACTCAAGTCGAGGCCAAGCCCCCGAGCTCAGGGGTCCCAACTATCTTCACCTTTCAAATGATTCCCTAATGATTCTGGTAGTAGCTCCTCTTGCCAGTGGGCAGCTGAGGTCCCAGACACAGGAGAGATGTGTACGGTACACACTAATAAGGTTGGGGGTTCTGTCTCTCCCCACCTTCCTGGCATCCTGTGTCCTCTTCTTCAGATACTAGGAGCATGGAGCCAACTGTGAGAATGAGTAGCTCACCCAATCAGATATATTTGCATCATTTCTTTTGGTGAATGACAGATAAAAAGATATATATTTTTTTAGCCAGTTCTCCATTCTCAGTTTCCAAAAATAGATTCACCAGTGTCTTCTTCTTAAGATGCTGTTCCATCTCTGTAAGTCCCACTAGAACCTAATCCTATAAGTGACAATCAGTGACTTTCATCGGTACCATGCACCTGTTATTAAATATTTGTGGAAATATTCTGTTCTGAGTAGTGATTAATCATAGGCTGGAACACCCTGCCCCCATCCCCAACTACTCTGGGGTTTGTCCTGGCCCGAACCCCAGCCGCCCCAGGTTACCCCCTCCCAAGGAGGTCCGTCAGTGACTATGCCTCACAGTTGATTCACTATTTTGAATATCAGCCCAGATTCAACAGAACAGAGCTTTCAAGGAGAAATAACATGGTGTTTGGAGTTTGACATTAGACCAGAGTTTGAGTGTTTGTTTTGCTAATTGATAGTGTAGGACCCTGGCAAATTACTTAGCCTCTCTCAGGGTAATATATGTCTTACAGGGTTGTAGGAGATGAACAGAGCACATACACAAAGGTGCTTTGTAAACTCTAAAAGGGCCATTGGTCCGCATCTTGGAATGAGTCAGCAACGGTGGAAGTGGACACGCTTGTTAAAATTGTACCGGAAGTGGATGGGTAAATGAAATGTGGTCTATACACACAATAGGATATTAGTCATCCTTAAAAAGTACAAATGTTCTGACAAATGCTACATGGGTGAACCTGGAGAATATGATGCTAAGTGATAATAAGCCAGTCACAAAAGGCCAAATACTGTGCGATTCCAGTTGCACGAGGTACTGACAGTAAATAGAGACAGACAGTAGAAGGTGTGTTGCTAGGAACTGGGGAGAGGAGGAGACGGGGGTCAGGGGCAGGTCCTGGAGAGGGGTGGTGGCGACGGCTGCACAACACTGTGAGTGTGCTTCATGCCACTGATTGTACATTTAAAAATGGTGAAAATGGTAAGTTTTATGTTGTGTGTATTTTACTACACTAAATAAAAAACCTTAAAACTATATGGGGCACCTGGGTAGCTCAGTCAGTTAAGCTTCCAACTTTGGCTCAGGTCATGATCTCCAGGCTCATGAGTTCAAGCCCGGCATTGGGCTGAGTGCTTGTCAGAGTGAAGCCTACTTCAGATCCTCTACCTTTCTCTCTCTCTGTGTCTCTCATTCTCTTTCTCTCTCTCTCTGCCCCTCCCCTACTCCTTCTCCTTCCCTCTCTCTCTCTCCCCCCACCCCATCTATCTCAAAAATAAATAAATAAACATTTTAAAAAATACTATACCAGGAGTCATACACCACAGTTCCCAAGGAAGCCACTGGCATGCCTCTGGGAGGAGTATTCATACATCTTTGTGTATGGAGTTTGCAGGATTTAATCTGGACATTCAGTAAGAGTTTTGCTCTCTCTTATTTCTTGGGAATATGCCTGACAGATGAAGCTTAAGACTTGGTGCTTCTGCCCTCCTACACTGTTGGTGGGAATGTACACTGGTACAGCCCCTCTGGAAAACAGTGTGGAGGTTCCTCAGGAAACTCACAATAGAACTCCCCTATGACCCAGCAATAGTCCTGCTAGGAATTTNAAAAAAAGACTTGGTGCTTCTGGACCAGTAGGGTATTCCTGTACGTCATTGAGGAGTGTTCCTTGAGAACACGCATCATAGGACTAGGGTTTTAATTACTAGGAATTGATGGAACACCTATTTTGAAAGAATGAACTTGACCCATGTTATAAGCTAAGAATTTAAAGTAACCCATCAACAACTGTCATACGTGTCTCAGTATCTTAGTTGAACATCACCATACATAATAAAACAACTATGCAAAAGAGATGCTACACTGGCCATCCTCCTGGGGCAGCCCTCAAAATGCCCGCTACCCAGAAAGCCTGCAAAGGGTTCCCCTAAGTTTAGGACTCCATGGCTGCTGGCCCCAGTCTGTGAAGGGAAGGAGTGACATTAGCTGAGCCTCAGTGTACCAGACTTTCCCATATTCTCTTTCAATCTTCCCAATTGCCCTCAGAAGCCTATTCTATCCCCACCTCACAGATGAGAAAACTGAGGCCCAAAAAAGGCATAGGCTACTGATATTTCTTGAGTGCCCACTTTGTGTTAGTACTGTGAGTAGGTGTTTTCCAAATGGTATCTCATTTTTCTAGATCTTCCTCTTCCCCTCCCCCTCCTCATTTTCCTCCTTCTTTTTTATTTAAACAAATTTTTAAATATATTTTTAAGTTTATTTATTTATTTTTGAGACAGAGAGGGAGAGAGAGAGAACAAGTTGGGGAGGGACAAAGAGAAGGGAGAGAGAATCCCAGGCAGGCTCTATGTTGTCAGTGCAGAGCCCAATGTGGGGCTCAATTTCATGAATTGTGAAATCATAATCTGAGCCAAAATCAAGAGTTAGAAGCTTAACCAACTGAGCTACCCAAGCTCCCCTTCTTCTTCTTTTTACAAATAGGATATTGAAGCTCAGAGAGGTTAAGTCATTTGCTTAAGGTCACACAGGGAGTGCATGAGAAAGCCAAAATAGAACACATATCCTTCCAATCACCCAGCAATCCTCCTCCTTATATCCCAGTTGCATTTGTGGGATGTGGGAAGAAGGAATAGGTACCTCAGTAGGTACCTGGCAGCTAGGTGGGTCTCAACAGATGGTAGTAGGCTCTGATATATCAGTCTTTGGAGAACACTGTGCTGTATACTTCTAGTTTTAATCAGGTATTAGGGAGAAACACCTCTCCTTGGGAATGTGGGATGAGCAAGGTCTGACTGGAGGGCCTTTTCCTAACAGGGAGATGGATGGACAGAGAGGACAGCGTCTTGCCCACAGTCACACAGTGGGACCACAGCTGCCAGACCCTCTCCTGAGTTCCTTTTCAGAACAGTGCACAGGCAGTAGAGAGTTAGGACGACCAGTTCAGAGGGAGGTGGATGACCCCAGGAGAGGCAAGGGTCCTTCTCCCCCAGCCTGGACCTTGACCACAGTCCCTGCCAGACCTTAGTCACTGGGCAGCTCAGCCACATCCTGGACTGGTCCTTCTGCAGGAAAAGTCACTTTTTATTTCATCCCTAGCCCAGCTTTGGTGGGGGAGAAGGTGACAGGTGAGTACTGGGTTACTCTAGGAGAATTATTTTGCTTTTATCCCCACTCTCCCTTTCCCTTCTTGCTGAGAAATGTTACCCCAGTGAGATTCTATTACTTTCCCAAGGGCTGCTTCCATAGAAATAGCTTCCATCTGTGGCATGGCAGAAGAAAGAACACAGAACCCAATGTCATCATACCAGGGTTCATGGGCAGAAGGGGACAGTGTTTGTGTCCTCCCAAATTCTTATGTTGAAGCCCCTAACCCCTGATGTGATAATATTTTGGGGTGGGGTCATTGAGAGGTGACTAGGTCCAGATGACATCATGAGGGTGGGGCCTCATGATGGGATTAGTGACCTTATGAGGAGAGGAAGAGAGAGAATTCGCTCTCCCTCCATGAACACACTCTGAGGAAGGGCCAGATGAGGGCAGGGGGAGAAGGCAGCCATCTACAAGCTATGGCCACCTGCTGGCCTGTGACCTGGGGTGGGGCTTAGCCTCCCTCAGCCTCAGTATCTTCTCTGTCCAGTGGCCCTATGACTATATGACTTGCAAGGCTCTAGCATTTGTGCCAGTAGCTATAGGGGACAGGAGGGGACCAGCAGCTACAGGGTGGCAGACAGCCCCCTCTGCTGCCCTGGGCACACAGTGCCATGAGAGGTGGCGTGGCTGACGTGACCCTAGCTGCTCCCATGTCTGCCACTCATGAGCAGTCAACAGAACTGCTTCTCTGAGCAAAGAACACAGCAGCATTGAGGTGGACTGCTGTCCAAGAATAAAAAACCACTCTGGCACAATCTCCCAGCTCTCTGAGAAGTCAGGTTCAAATACAGTTGCAATGAAAAGCAAACACCAGCTAAGCAACGTGTTTCAAACCTTTGTCATCTGAGTGGGCCAGAACGGTGGCCCTTTCCCTCTGCGGGAGTGTTCTGAGCCCTCGCCCACCAGCCTGCTCCAGGCACAGGGCTGAAAGAGAGAAAATTATATTTCTGCTCAGGCCCACGCCAGCAATGACACATGTGCTCTTGCTGATCTGCGTGGCTCCCCTGTGGGCTGGAGAAAGGCAAAGAATGCGTTCCAGAGAGTTTTTCAAGAAAGTGGAGGCACAGCCCTCTGTAGGAGCACTGTCCAGAGAGTCTGGAAGCCAGAACTCCAGTCCCAGAGCAGAGATGGGCTGGCAGAAGCTGGGCTGGGCAGGAGCTGGACTGATGACACATCAGATGGGCTCTGCTCAGGCCACCACTGCCTCTACCGCATGCTCCAAGGGAGACTTGGGTTTGAATTCCTGCTCTACCACATGGACCAATAACTCCATCTCTGAGTCTCCTTCATTGGAAACATGATAGTATCAAAACTTGTCCCCAGCACCATGAGAGCATTTATTAGGTCATGAATGGAAAAGTATCTGTAGTTATAGAATGAGTGAATAGAACAGTAAATAGACCCAGCAGAGGGTCATGGTCTTCCTTCTCTCCACTATCATGTAGGCTCCATGAATGAGAAGTAGCCAGAGGGAAGACATCATTCCCAGAGAGCCAGGGGACCTCAGACAGCAACTGGTCCAGTCCTTATTTGTAGGATAGGAGCCCATGAACCAGAGGTGCGCACACACGCTACCCCTGCATCCCACCTAGTCATGGTAGAGTGATCTGGGTGCACTGCTGTCTTCATTCGACTGCCAGCTACTTGAGGACATCAGTCCTGCATTCGTGTACCGAATACACGACTATCGGGAGTCTGCCGGGTTTCAGAGAGTGGGCACGCGATGATGGAAAAGAGACAGCCTGCCTTCAGAAGTGCCCACTCCATAGTCTAGGAAGGGCAATGGGGCACATACCAGGTCTCATTCTTCTCCTTATTCTAGTGCCTGGCACAGAAGAGCACCCAATAAATGTTTATTGAGTGAATGAATACCACAAAGCCATTGAAGCAGTTTAATGGCATCGTTGCTCCTAAGCCAGCCCACTTGCTGACTTTCTCAACTGTCTGTCTCTGTCTGTCTCTGTCTCTCTGTCACTCTCTCAGAGCAGGCTACCCAGGACAATATTGCAATTAGTTAATTTAATAATGAATTCCTCCAAAACTGATGTGGACCCACTGAAAACAGAACACATCTGGCTGCCTGAGTGCCCATTTACTTGAGGATTCGACTGCACCAGGAACACATGTGTGGACACAGGACATGGTCATGAACGGCACAAATGCCATCAGTGCCTGAGCCTATGGACCCCAACGGGACACAGGCCATTCCTCATTTGCTTGCCTTATTCACTCTACCACCTTACTAAGGCCTGGGCTACCAGATGTTGAATGACATCCGAGGTCCAAAGATGTCCCCCTAAAAGAAACGAACTTCAAAGTGGCCAGGTGACATGCCCAAGATTACAAAGCTAATAAATTTTCTTGAGCTCACACCCGGGACCCTTTGCTTCCCTCATGAGACCTCATCTCATCGAAGATCGCATTAGGATCAACCTTGCAGCCCCCCATAGCAGGCTGGCACCAGGTTGCCCAGGCCTGCACCCTCGTTTCTAAGATGCAGCAGGCAGGTGTTCAGGAGTGGGGTAAAGTCTGGAACCCTGGTCTCGAGATCCCATTGTTGTATCCATCCCACCCCCAGCCACACTGCCCTCTGGTGGCCATCTGGAGAACACATGTGAAAAATAAATTATCTAATCCAAGGTAAAGAAACAAGATCTAGAAGTTCCTCAAAATATTAAAAATAGAACTACCATATGTTACAGCAATTCCACTTCTGCTTATTTATCCAGAAGAAATGAAAATACTAAGTAAAAGAGATATCTGTAGCCCATGTTCATTGCAGTATTATTTATAATAGCCAAGATATGGAAACAAGTGTCCATCAATGTGTAAAGAAGTTGTGTATGTGTGTGTATTATGATGGAATATTATTCATCCATTAAAAATGAGGAAATCCTACCACTTGCAGCAACACAGATGGACCTTGAGAGCATTATGGTAAGTGAAATAAGGCAAATAGTGGAAGACAAATACTGTATGTGTGAAATCTAAAACAAAAACCCCTCCTCAACCCATAGAAGAAATCAGACTTGTGGTTACCAGAGGGGAAGGGGAGGCGTGGGGAGGAGGAATTGGGTGAAAGTGGCCAAAGGGCACAAACTTCCAGTTTTAAGATAAATAAATACTTGGAATGTAGTGTTCAACATGATGGCTGGAACTACCACTGTCCTATGATACACAGGAAAAGTGTTAAGACAGTAGATCCTAGGAGTCCTCATCACAAGGAGAATTTTTTTCTTTTCTTTTCTTTTTTTTTTTTTTTTTTT
>NW_027530969.1:3090355-3123142 GCF_008692635.1 Crocuta crocuta
GATCCCCAAGGGAATTTTTTTTTTTTTTTTTTTTTTTTTTTTTTTTTTTTTGGTGTGTGTGTGTGTATCTCTATGGGATGATGAATGTTAACTAGAGCAGTAATCGTTTCACAATACATGCAAGTCAAATTGTTATACTGTCCACCCTAAACCTGTATGTACTGCATGTCAATTATATCTTAAGAAGAGATGGGGTATTCCCAACTTCTTTCTCTGAGAAAGAAACAGGAGAATTTCTGAAAACTGAAGTAGTATGTCAGTGGGCCTTGGGAGGTGCTGAGTCCCCCATCATTGGAGAAATTTGGGATGAGACAGGTGACAAGCAGGGATGTGACTCAAACTTTATAGCAAGTGGCTATAAATAAGTGCAAACAACTTTTGACAACCCAAACAGTGGAGTCTGGGCTCTCCAATTAATTATCGATTTTGTCACGACACTCAGAGAGAGTAGGAGAGCTAAAGTCCCTCCGTCCCTCAGGGCCTATAACTGAGGCCAGTCTTGGGATGGAGACAGCATAGGGTCATGGAATGAGGTGGGGCTTTGGAATGAGAGAGTAACTTAGGCCAACTACTTAACCTCTGTGGTTGGGGATAACCATGTTTTACTTCCCAACTTTGTATAAGAATCGAGGGGCTAAGTTTTGAAAAGTGCTGTGAAAAGAGCACTTAAAAAATTGAGCGAAAAGAGCACTCAACTGTGGTGATGGGTGATGATGTCACGACATGGCTTTTTGGAGCAGAAATTGTCATCTGCACCACTCCAACTTCCATATTTTGACTCTTTTAATCCCATGTCTGAAACCTAAAGGGTCCACCTTCTTGAACTTCCTTCCCATTCCATTAGCCAGTGCGAAGGGAACTGAAGGGGACTGGCCCCTAGTTCCTGGGCACCACACCACCTGGGGATCCAGTGACATCCAGTGACAGTCTAGACCTTCCCCTCCACTACCACCTAAACCATAACTCGCACGATTCAGAACAGATTTATAGGAGGGAATAGATTTATTGCCTAATATGTATATTTAATGATCTTCAAAGATAGTTCATAAATACACCATGCAATTTATTGGTATTTAATGTTATATATTAATTAATAATTTTTAAGCCATCCAACATTTGCCAATTTGAAAAACTTAATATAACATTCAATAACTCTTGTCAAGACTTAATAAATTTCCGTGGATTTATACATCCTACGAAATGCATTCCATCTCAAACAAATTAAATAATGCATATGGGGGGAGGACAATTTATTAAAGCCTGATTTAACAGGAAATAGGTGTATTTTATCAGTTGAGCTTTTTATTAGGGACTGTGATTCGTTCTCTTCCAAAGAAACAGAAAGGCACTTCAACACGCCCTGTTCACCGTGGCAGTGTTAGACACAGCACTAGCCTCTGAATCTAACACAGAAGGAAACGTGGTTCCTCTTTCCCTTTCTGCACCATCTCTGTCCTTGGCCTTCCTCCCTTCATGGCTTTGACCAAGGTGCTCACCCTTAGCCTCAGCCACTGTCTCCATGGATACACCCATATTCAACAGCCTGACCACAGGCTGCCAAGGGCTTCTCCATCCAGCACGATGATGCTGCTGTGGGCCACTGCACACTAGTCACCCTCTTCAGCCCCAGAGGCAGCCAGACAACTCTCCCCCCACCCGTTTATGCAACACCTTGTCCTGTCACTCTCTGCCTAGGAAATAAAGTGGCTTCTGTGGCTTGTGGGCAAGGCCACACTCCCTAGCTGGATATTCCAGGCCTCCGGAGTGTCATCCTGCCACCTTTCCAGCCACAGCTCTAAATAATCCCACACCGAAAGTCCCTAGGCAAATTACCCTGCTGTCATGCCCACATTCGTCCCTCCTAGGCTTCCCCTGCCTGGGACCCTATTGAACGCCTCCTGCTGACGTCCTGCTTGAGGGTCAGGGCCCAGTCCCATCCCCACTGTCCTTTCTGCAGTCTCTTTGAATCCCCAGCTGGAAAAGAGCTCGCCCTCCTCTCCAGGTTCCCTGAGGGTCTCATGGCATACCTGACTCTGCACCCAACCTTTCTCCTGCTAGGAAGGCTCCCAGAAGGGCCATTGCCCACTCACTTGTCCCCTCACCCCTGCAGGGCCCAGCGGGGCTCAATATGCATTTGCAGAACTAACATACAAGGAAAGCCAATTAATGTTCCTTTCCATTCACAGAGAAACCAGGAAGCAAGCAGGTGCTTGCATCCACAGGCACAGGAGTTCTGGTGGCCCCAGGCATCTTCAGCCCTGCCCAGCAGCCAGCATGATCCCAGTTCCTAGCGGAACCACCTGGAACTCAGGCCAGCTCCCAGCATCACCACATCAGACCCAACTTCTTTGACAGTCTCTTCTCTAGCCACCCACACAACCAAGATGACCACGTGGCAACCTGGGCACATCACTGATGGGGCAGGGCTTTGGTTAACACTGGGCAATGCAAAGATGGACACAGAAGTGCAAAGGTGGATGCAGGCCTAGTTGAGAAGTGGGATCAGAAGAGGCTGACCAAAGTTTGGTCAGGAGAGGTCATCATCAGTAGCTATGATGAGATGCCTCAGGCAGGCCAGCAGTACAGAGGGGGAGGGTTCTCAGAAAGGCTCACTGGGCTGGGCTCTGAAGGTGGTGCACCTTATCTCTTTGGGGGTGGTCGAGGCAGGAGCAGCAGCCCACGGAAGTGGCAGTACACAGGAGGTTGGGGAGGGCCAGTTGGCTGGGACTGAAAGTGGGAAGAGACAAAGAAGGTCTGGCAAAACCCTTGGAGGTCCAAATGAGGAGGACCCTGATTCCAGGCGGAGACGTTGGCACCAGATCTCCTGGGTGACAGGGAGCTACTCCAGGATGTTAAACAAGGGATTGATATCTCTGGCTTACATGCAGGAAGGACCTTTAGGACAGAGATTCTCATCTGCCTTGTTCATCGCAGGTCCTAAACACCGAGAATATGCATTACACACAGCAGATACTCAAATGGCATTGTTTGGGTGTGACAGATGGATTATGATCTCTCTCTCTCTCTCAGATAGATTATGACCAATGAACTAGGGGCTAGAGGGACTAGAGTAAGTAACACTTTGGGGTGGCAGTAGGACTCCATAAATTGTTGTAATAAAAAAAAGACAACAAAAGCAAGTTTGTAGGGGGGAAAATACCAGGTAAATGCAATACTTTTTCAAATTTTAAATTCCTATTAAAACCTTCAATGTCTGCTACCACTTATCCACTGTCATGTCGGCTCAGGCAAGAAGCCCAATGAGAAAAGAGGAGAGCAACACACACAGACACAAAACTAGTACAAAAACTCGGAGGCAAGGAGCATGGCTGTTTCCCACAGATCAGTGTACTCACAGGTGTGGTTTTGAGTGCATACATAGGAGGTAGATAGATTTTCTGAGAGTGAGCTTATTCAGAGCTCTTATGGCAGGATAAATTCTATCAGTCATCCATGTGGTCTGGGACCCACAGCAGTGTTCCAGCTGGGGCCCACAGTGGCCTAAAACAATGCACAGCAGGGAAAAGCCAAGGAAAAGTAAGGTTTCCAAGATAGAGCCAACAGGGCTTGGTAAGAGATCGGATATGAGGAGGATGGCTTTGGAAAGAGATGAAGGGTTTTCTGGAAGTGGGCAGGTCTAGCTGAACCCTATCAGCAGGTGGTTGGATAGAAGTAATTTAAGAGAAAAGAGAGTCTACCATTTCTAACCCTGAATCTAAAAATACATAGACATATAGGTCCAGGGATCTAGAATAAACCTCCCAGTTTACTGTCAACTATACCTTCTAAATAACAAAATCTATCAAATCTAACAAAATTTCTTTTAAAATGTCTAGGCAGCAACATTGCTCGGTTTCCTTCTATAACTTATTCTTGTGTCTGATTACACTTGTGTCCAGCAATCTATTCCTTACAAATAAGTTTAATCCTCAATCTCTACCTTATGTCTATCTTTGCTTCTTTCTCCAGTTGAAGGGCCACCATTTTGTGGTAAACAATACACATATTATTATGCAGAGACGTCATATCTCAAATCCAAATAAAGGCTGATGGGAAAATGGGCAAATCCATGAAGTGTGCTTTTATTCAAAAGCTCAATTGTTTAGAAAAAGTTCATGGTTTATATTAAGGGTATTTGGGATTCCAAGGTGAGTTACTATGCCTGTATAAGATAAAGGCCCATGCTGGTCAAACAAACTTTTGTGTACCAAAAGCCACAGTCAGCACAGAAGCTTTGGTTTGCTGCCCTATGTGGAGACTGCTATAAGGATAAAGACTTCAAAGTGGAGATGCAAATCAGCTAACGCCAGTGAAGTCTGCGCTTACCTCTTTATGACATCTTTCCAATCAGCTCTGTTTCAAAGGGGAATGGCAGGTGGCAAAATTAATATGTGGTAGCAAAGTAAAGATAAATGAAAGGTACAGCAAGAACTGCACGTTCCCTTTGATTTCTCCCAGTTGAAAAACATTTCCAAGAAAAAAAGGCAGTCTGAAGAGATTTCCCATGTGTCCTGGTTTCTCTAAGATGCATGCAAAAATGAGAGGCACACTAACTTGCTAAGCTTAGGTCCCACCTCCGAAACAGAACATGCAGTGCTGTTTCCGAGCAACCCCCTCTCCTACGTCTGAGCTTGTCTGTGATTCTGTGCCTGGGCCCCATACAGATGTTTAACTGCCTCCCCACCAAAGGCTGGGAAGGAATTTTAGTGGCTCTGTTGTGATGATGAGCAAAATAGGAAAAATGTTCTGTTTGTTGTCAAATTAGCATTGGTAAAGAGACCACAGTCCAGGAGAGATCTTTCTGGGGTCAGTTTTATAAGTTCAGAGGAAGTGCTTTGGGTACAAATGTCAAAAACTACCAGCAACCAATTTTCAGCTGGAAATTAGAGCCCCTGGCTTTTCTCAAAGCCTCCACACACTGTGATCTTCACCTGTACCAGGTGATGTGGCTGAGGGAGGACTGAATGACTGGAAGGTATTCAGAGGGAGCAGGCCTGAGGCAGCTCCAGGGACACATGGCTGTGTGTCCATGTACAGACTGGGAGAAGAGCATCTATCTGGGTAGATTGGCCCCATGGGAACCCCATTCTGTTCCTTGTACCTATGTGACCTTGGGCAAGGCTTAACTTCTCTAGGACTTTTTGTAATCTGTAAAATGGGAGTACATGCCAATTACCTCACAGATTTGTAAGAATCAAATAAAGAATATATACGAATGTTTTACAATATGTAAATAATGTTCAAATGTAAGCTCTGAGGTGGGTCTGGAGAGAAAAACAATGCAATAAAATAAACCTAAGAAAAGTAAAAGGGAATAATTAATATTGATAAAAAATTACTGAACAAAAATTTTAAATGTAGAATTGATATGTAAATTCAAAAGTTGTTTCTTTGGAAGAAAAATAGAATAAATTGTTAGCTGTAACAACAAAAGAAGGGAAGAAAACAGAAATTCACGAAATAAGAAGTGATGGGGAAACAGTCATGGATACAGAAGATATTAAAGGAATTATTTAAGACTTATTTACAAACTATACAGTGAAATCTATGACCCTGAATGAAATGAATCATTTAATAGAAAAGTACAAATTCCCACAACCAACCTCTGAAAGACAGAAAAGGAAAAGAGAACAATTACCATAGAAAAAAGTTGTCACAGAGCGGATCCCTCTAAAAGGAACTGGGCCCAAGTATAGAAAAATTCTATCTAATCCTTAGACAAAAACAAGACAACTGCAATGCTGCTGAAACTGTTCAGAGCACAGAAAAAGAAGGAAAGCTTACAAAAACTAGTTCTTTTATAAAACTAGTATAACAATGACATCAAAACCCAAAAAGACAAAACATAAACAAAAACTACAGACTAGCCTTACTTAGGAATATTGTTGTAAACTTTTAAATAAAATATTGACAAAAAGAACCCAGCAGCACAGTAGAAGAAGGACACCTTTTACACAAATGAGTCATGTATTCCACATACACAGGATCTATTAAAAAATCTATTACCATAACTTTCCATATTAATGCATCAAAAGAGAAAAATCCTATGATCTGAAAAATCTATGATACTGAAAAGGCATTTCATAAAGTTCAACATCTATTCTCAATCAAAATAAAACTCATGTTTAGATCTTTAAATATGATAAAATTCTTACGTGCACACACATACCCATGCACACACATACACACAGCTCAACTCAAAACTCTGTGTTGTGCTTATTTAGGGAACATGGGAAGTATCCCCAAAACATTGATTAGTAATACAAATTTTAGCATTGGTACTAGTCATCTCAACTAGAGACAGGATAAGAAGGAAGACAGAGTAAACAGTTGAAAAGAGGGAGATTAAATTACCATGATTTTCAGGTGAAAACTCCAGAGAATCATCTGGTAAGTAAAGGAATCTAAGTAGGTGGTTGTACAAAATTCGTAAGCAGAAATCATTAGCTTTCCAAATGAAAATCATCGGTAGATTGAAAACAAATACCAACATAATAGTAACACAAAGGATAAAATACACAGGAATATACTTACCAGGAAATGTGTGTGAAGAAAATATTAAAACTCTACGAAGACTTACATAAATGGAAAGACATCCTATGTTCTTGGATAGAAAGTCCCAATACAGTAAAGATTTTAAATTCTCCCTAAGTTAATCCATAAATTTCATATGACCTTAAAAAAATACCAATGAATATTTGCTTGCCTAGATAAGTTGATTCTCCAATTCACATGGCAAAATAAACAAACAAGAATACTTAATGAAATTTCTGAAAAAAAATAAGACTACTAGCAGATGCTAAAAATATTGCAAAGCTATGTAAAAATTAAAACAGTGTAATTCTGTGGTGCCTTAGTGGCTCAAGCTGTTAAGCCTCCAGCTCTTGATCTCCACTCAGGTCATGATCTTACAGTTGGTTCAGTTCATTGGATTGAGCCCTATGTTGGGCTCTGCGTTGACAATACAAAGCCTGCTTGGGATTCTCTCTCTCCCTCTCTCTCTGCCTCTCCCTCACTTGCTTGTGCACATGCACATGTGCTCTCCCTCTCTCTCAAAATAAATAAATAAACTTAAAAAAATAAAACAGTGTGTCTCTGACATATCAGATACAGACAGATCTATTGAATAAATAAGAAAGGCCAGATACAGACTGAAAAGCGCACTGCAGTAAAATAAAAGTGGCATGTCAAGTTAGTGAGGGAGGGGAACAGATTATTCAATAAATGATAGTCACACAGATCATTAGACTTCTGGAAAAGTGGAAACTGGGTATCTGCTTCACAACATATAGCAAATTAATCTCAGATTGATCAAATATTTAGACATACAATGAAATTATATTAGGATTAGAAAACAATTAGGAAAATATTTGTATAATCTCATCACTCAGACAGCCTTTGTAAATACGACATGTCCAGAAAAAAAGGATCTACAAATGTGGAGGGTTTTTTTAAGTTTACTCATTTATTTTGAGAGACCATGTGTAAGCGGGGGAGGGGCAGAAAGAGAGAGAGAGAGAGAGAACCCCAAGCTGGCCAAGAACCCAATATGGGACTCGATCTCACAAACCGTGAGATCATGACCTGGGCCAAAATCAAGAGTTGGAGAGTTAACTGACTGAGCCTCCAGGTACCCTATATGTGTGGTTTTTAAATTTTTTTCCATGAAAAAAAAGGTACCAAAAAAATCAAGACAATCAATTGGGGAGATTTTTGTAACTCATATTAAAGATAAAAGGACAACCATCATCTTTATATTTTATCTTGGTCCTCTGGAGAAGCTTTAAAGGAACGCTTTCCTACAAAAAAGTGGAACTCTGTGATCAGCAAGAGATCAACTGGCAATTTTTGAGCAGAAAAAGGAAGTGGGAGGAAGTAGGAATGCCAACAGTTAAAAGAGCAAGCTTTAGAATTAGACACAGCTGCTTTAAATTGCAGCTCCATCACATATCAGCTGAGAGGTCAGGGGCAATATTTCTTTTAGTTCTCTTTTATTTCTTTTAATCTCACTGAACTTCAGTCTTCTTGTTTACAAAGTAAGAATACTAAGATCTTTTTCATAGGTTTTTTCATAGGTTTGTTTTAAGGATTAAATGAAGTGTATATTTAGCTGAGTGCATGATATATAGTAATCTATAAATATTACCAATGTATTAAGAAATTCATGTTTAAGCAGCTTCAAATATTTAAGAAACTCCAAAATACAATATATAAATGCATCTATGTATAGGCTGAACAATTGGCTGCCACAATACTATATCTTGAAAAGGCACCTTCTGTGCTAGAAATCTGAAATGGCATCTGAGTTAATCAATTCATTCAAAACTCTCAATGATCCAATTGATAAGAGCAGCAGCCTTATCATCAACTTACAGTTGAGAAAACTAAGAAACCCATCCTTCCAACTGTTCAGATCCCAAACCTTGGAGTCAGCCTTGACTTCTCTCCCTCCCTCACTCCCCCCATCTCACATCCAATCTATTAGTGTATATTGTAGACTTCAAATATATATGTATATTTCAACCACTTCTCACCAGTCCTTATGTGACCACCTTTTCTCCCAGCTGATTATTGCCATGCAATAGATGTTCCCTGCAGGAAAAACTCCTACCCTTGTCCCCACACTCTAGTCTTCACTTCAGTCAGAGGGATCCTGTTAAACTGTAAATTACCCTTTCTGTCTCTTCTCAAAAACCTGCAATGACCTCCCATTTCACTAAGATCAAAATCCAGAGTCCATCCTTTGAATACCAACATCCTTATTTCTGCATAGCAAAGGAGACCATCAACAAAAATTAAAAAGCAACCTACAGAATGGAGAAAAATATTTCCAAATCATATACCTGATAAAGGATTAATATCCAACCTATATAAAGAACACATATAATTCAGCCCCAAAAATTCCAATTAAAGAAGAGGTGGAGAGGGCACCTACGTGGCTCAGTTGGTTAAGCATCCAACTCTTGATTTCAACTCAGGTCATGATCTTACAGTTTGTGAGATTGAGGCCTGCATTGGGATCTGTACTGACAATGCAGAGCATGCTTGGGATTCTATCCCTCTCTCTCTTTGCCCCTCTCTGGACCACATACTCTCTCACTTGCTGTCTCCCTCTCTAAATAAATAAATGTTAAAAATGGGCAGAGATACTGAATAGACATTTTTGCAAAGCAGATTCTCAAATGGCCAATATGTACATGAAAAGATGCTCTACATCACTAATCATTGGGGAAATGCAAATAAAAACCATGATGAGATATTACCTAATATCTGTTAGAATGGCCATGATTAAAAAGACAAGAGATAAGTAAGTGTTGATGATTTTGTGGGAAAGAAAGAATCCCTTGTACATTGCCAATGGGAGTGTAGATTGGTACAACCGTTAAAGAAAACAGTATGGAGGTTTCTTTAAAAAATGAAAATGGAGCTACCATATGCTCTAATAATCTCATTTCTGGGTATACATCCAAAGGAAACAAAATCACTATGTCAAAGAGACATCTGCACCCTCACATTCATTACAGAATTATTCCCAATAGCCAAGATATGGAAACAACCTAAGTACCCATTAAGGAATGAATGGATAAGTAAAATTTGGTGTGTGTTTGTGTGTAAAATGAAATATTATTCAGCCATGAGAAAAAAAATGAAATCCTACCATTTGCAACAACACAGATGGAATTGAGGGCTTTATGCTAAGTGAAATAAGCCAGACGGAAAATGAAAAATATTGCATGATCTCATTTATATATTCTTTAAAATAAAGGTAAAAGTCATAGAAATAGAATAGAACAGTGGTTGCCCAGGGCTGGAGGATGGGAGGAAATGAGAGGTCCATAAAGGGTACAAACTTTCAGCTGTTAGATGAATAATGTCTGAGGATCTAATGTAAAACGCAGAGACTAAAAATGGTCCTTACTATGGCTCCCAAGACTCCTCATGGTATGGGCCCCAATCTCCTCCCTGACCTTGTTTCCTCTCACCCTCCCTATGTCTTCCCCATCCAGCCCAAATGGCCTCCTTGCTGTTCCTCAAATATTCTAGGCAAGAGCCTGCCCAGGGCCTTTGAAGAAAACTAGAATGCTTTTTCACTTATACCTTCATGCCCCACTCCTCATTTCTCTCAGGTCTTTACTCAAGAATCACCTTTTCTGGGGCATGAGTGCATGGGAGTTTAATGATTCTGTCCTTTCTGCTTTGGAACATGTTTAAACATTTAAATTTTTAAAAAGTATTATTTAAGTTGATTTCTTAGGGGGGCTTTCTCTGGCCATCCCATCTAAATCTCAACACTTCCTTCAACAGTCCTCCATATCCCCATCCCCTGCTTTGTTTGTTGTTCCTTCTCACTGTCTAACATTTTCTTTATTTATATTCCCAGTTATCTAACTCCCCTATAAGATGTCAGTTCCATGAAAGCATGGATTTTTGATCCATTTTGTCTGCTGCTATCTCCCTGGCACCTGGCATGGCTGCTGATATAAAACAGGTACTGAGTAAATTTTTGTTAAATAAATAAGTAAATGAATGAACTCAGTCAGTCTCCTTAAGATATTCAGTGACTTTTTGGGCAAATTCTGGTCCCCTTTGGAATCTCTTGCTTTCATTCTTTGGAAATCCTCAGTAGACCTTATAGACATTATGTAGACCTATCAACACCATGTAGACATCACCATCCTTTCTAGGAAAGCTGAGAGTCCCCATTGTCATGTAAATGTAACCCATGACCTGAAGGAGGAGGGACTCTCAGCTAAATTCCATTTTTTCCCCATCCCTTCTCTGCTTTTCTGTAGAGAGTACACATAGAAATCAGGGCTGTTGGGGAGGAAGACAGTATAGATTTCATTACATATTGGATACAAAGGGGAATAACTCTGGGCTTGTTGTGAGGCCTGTCAGGAACTCAGAGCCAAGAAGTATAAAATGTATCACAATCATAGAACTTGGTGCCAGCTTAGGATGTCAAAGGAAGAAAGAGGTCAACAAGTTACTGACCCCAGTTCTTCACAGAATAAACCTGCTAAAGCAAAGAACCATGACTCTATGAATTCAAGGTCTGCAGTCTGGCATAGACCCTGCTATGGACTGAAGGTACAGATTTACCCTTCCATCCAGTGGCTTGTGGAGTGTCTCCCAATGACAAAAACACACAACATTCTAGGTGACTCAAGGGAAAGGACAGAGGACACTACCCTGGACACAAAAGACTTACTTGACATTACCAATGGGATTCAATCCTGACATTCATTGAACACCACTGGGAACAAACCACATCCTTCTGTTGATTCACCACAACTACCTGTATTAGGTACTAGGAAACAGACAAGGAGGGAACATCTACAGTCTAGTAAGGGGCATGAGCTCTGTGTAGGTCATATTATATAGGGAGTTGGGTAGTGCCTAAAATGCCCAGTCAATTGCAGTCACCTGAAGAACCCAGTGGTTGAACAGAAGAAGTGAATAAAAGACTCATTTGCTTGGATGAAAGAAAATGAACAGTGAAATATCACTAAAGCTGACAAAAACTGTTTGTGGGTTAACACTTTTCTTATAATTCCTTTGGTTGTATTGTCTGTGAGAAAACAAAAGAGCTGGAGAGGGAGGGGTCATTACAAAATGGCTTGCAACTGGATGTAAGAGTTAGCTGAAACTTGCCTAAGCCAAAATCACAAACCAAATGAGACTTGAGATCACCAATATCCATATTAGGTATATCTAAAAATCAAATTTGCTTCCATCATTGAAAGAAGTAATGAAGGAGACAGGAATCTAAAATGACAAGCTCTCAATATAGCACAGTGTCTGGAAGAATAGTTTCACAATTCCTGGCTCCACCACCTGATGCATACATAAGTAAGGTCTTTACTTAACTTCTCTAAATTTCAGTCATAGCCATAAAATGGGGCCAATATCATTATCTACCTCACAGAACTGAAGTTATAAGAATTAATGAGATAATACACATAAAGCATTTAGCATAGTGCCATGCAGATAATATGCACTCAAAAAGTATTATTACTAATACTGTGATAATGCAGGGGACAAATATCCTGTCTGAGTCACAGACTATTAGAAGAAAGTGCTTCCTTATGAATAGGAAATAGTCTGGCAGAGTTATGTAAGAAACGATCTAGCCAAACTCACGTTTCCTCTGTCCCTCACTTCTGGTGTCTTTGACTGAGTTCTGTTTGCTACATTTAACAGAGTCAGATGAAATGTCATGATTCAGTATTGATCTATCAATTTTCAGGAGATCATATGGTCTGCAGAGCAGGTCACACACTGGGAATCAGGTCATGATCATTGTTGTACCATGTGATCTACAGGACATCATCGTTCTCTCCCAGAGAGCAGTGACATTCTGTAAAATGCTGATTGAGATCACAATACACCACACCTCCTCTGAAAGGCTGTAAAGTGACAGACTTACTACATTAAAACAAAAAAGTTTTGTAACAGCCAAGTATCCGAATGAGTAGGGTTATATTTGCAGAGTGATTTTCAATGCAGTGTTAACAAAAAACAAAGAGGGGAGTCTATCCAGGGGCTGTTGGTGTGTGGGGCTGCTGCTGGCCATGGTTCTGAAAGGCTGGCCCTGGCTCCAACAGGAGCTGTCCATGTTCACAAGCCAGAGTGGCTAGGAATTACCAGAGTGTGGGGCTGCTGCAGAATAGTTAACTGTTATTTTCCCAGCAAGAGCTACTGACCATGTATCCAAAAAGCCCTCTCTGGTCCAAACAATAGCTGTCACAACCCACTGTGGCTCAGACTTGTTCTCAGTGTTCAAATCTTTGCTCTAGCTGAAAGTGCCTTCCCCTTTCCTTTCAAACTCTAGTTAGTTCTTCCTTAAACTCTAGTTAGTTCTTCTTCCTTGATCTTCTGGCTAACTGAAGCCTGAGGATCATTATGATTCAGAAGATTCAAAGAAGTTTCAATTTCAAGATTAACTTGGATGTTAAGATCTGCACAAGATGAGTCTATCTTTCCTGGGTCCTCAGAATTGCCAGAGGTCTTAATTTGCAGCAAAACAACAGCTCAAATCAATATAGGAGCAAACTCAGGGGACCTTCCACACAAAGAATGACTCAGGCTTAAGCAAGGTTATCTATGGACTTGAGTGAGCAGTTGATGGTTAACCTCTGAACCCAGATCAGACCGGAACCATGGTTCCTCGTCTAAATTTCAGTAAAGATGAAGTTGCAAGATTATTGTCTTCAGTAATTTATATTCAATGTCTATCTCCTATTCACTATCAACTTTCTTTCTCATGCTATGTGAGATAGCATTTTTCCTTTTACTCATGACCATACATCCAAATTGGAATTGGTTCAAATGCTGTTCGCCTCTGATTTTGCTTCCAAATACATGAAGTGGGTAAAGCCTAGTGAAAAAAAGTGGGAAAAAAGAACTAGATAATTCTATTTTCCACTTAGATCCTGGCTTCATATTTCAGCTTCCTTTTTATAAACAGGTGGTTAACAACGGATGTCATGAGACAGCCATGTGATGGGTACAGCAGGAAGCACAGAACTGGGCAGGAGTCCTACCCACAGGCCTCCATAATCTAAATATCAAGATCTGCACTCTTCAGGGAATGGAGATCTATAAATAGCAGAGTGATGATATCATCACCTTCTAGCCTGTTGCTGTTCTGCTATCAATTATATTTTAAAGAGCTTACAAAAAAATAATAGATGGTGGTAAATTCTATAGCACCATTTAACCATAAGCATGCACATGTATCCACACACACACACACACACACACACACATACACACACAAAACACTGTAGACCAATAGATTTTAGATTTTAATGGCTACTTATTAGAATGAAGAATCCATCTATCCAAAAGCCCACCTTTCTGACTGTATGCCAGAGTTTCTGTGTCTAGCTTATTCTCTAATACCTTCTCCATGCCTAGAGGGACAGATGTGCTTCTCTCCATAATTCACTGTCATTGTCTATAAACAAGGTATCTTATTTTTTTGTATAGTGAGAAACTCAGGGTTTAACCTTGAGTGAGTAGCAGCCTGTGAACCTTTAAAATAGATCTGATGTGTTAAAGGGAACCCTAATCCCCCTTGTTCTTACCATGAAGTGAGGCCCTGATTGGACACCTCAGGAAAGAACCTCGGACTAAAGCCTCCACTTCCACATGACCTTGAACAAATTCCCTGACCTCTTCCATCCTACTAACCAAGCAGTGACTGTGTATTAAGCATGTCAATTCTGCATCTGGAAAGTCTCCAAGAGGACAAATGTTGCAGTGACAGCTTTGCAAGAGATGGGAGGAGGGGGTGGTCCTTGGGCACTCACAACCCCTGGAACAGTACTACCAGATGGACCTCCATAATCTCAAGCCTAGCTCCACTAAGTCCCTAAATGGTGCTAACCCTCAAGCTGACCAAACTACTTCAGAGGGTTGGAGAATGTCACCTTCCCCCAATGACCTTGGACCCTTAATACTTCTTTTAAAAAATTGGTGTCTGGTCTCCATGAATAAATACCAAAGAGGAAGAGAAGAGGGTAGGTGAGAAATAGAGAAAAGACTCCGTTTAAAAATGTATATATGTGCATATCTACATTTATATAAATAGCAACCAAAATGGAACATGGAGGGGCACATGCTATTTTAAGGACAAGCTGCAGTAGTAAAGTAATCTCCTGAGTGATGCTACTTTCTGGCCACATGCCCTCATGTCCAGGAGAGGCTATGGTGCTTTTTATTCTAGTCACATTGAATGCCTCTTACAAATCCATCCATCTTAATCAGCACCTACCATTCGCAGCAGCAGCCCCGCAGTCAGGAAGCAGAGGAGCAGACAGCAGGAGAGGACAGGGTAAGAGGGCGGTGGCGAGAGGTGACGTCATAAAAGGAAGGAAGGAAAGAAAGCGGGTGGGAAAGAACTGTTGAAGTGGGAGAGGAGGGGAAAGCCCAACTATCCAGCCCCTCTGCCCCCACCTCCCTCATTCTGAATGGACGCTTCCTTCCTTGGTGTAACTCTCCCAGCCAGGTGGAGGGCTGAACAGTGAGCCAGTCCAGGGCCTGTGTCTTCAGGGTGGATATGCTGCAATGCTCAGAGGAGCAGGTGCCCCACCAACCGAAGCTCCTGATGCAGAATAGATAAGAAATGCATAGAAGAAGGGAGGCCAAATAGCTGCCCTCTGCATCTTCCCTCTGCTCTGCTCCTTGCCTCAGCCCCATCCCACCACATGCTGGGAGGAGGGGGGGGCTTTGTCATGGAACAGTCCTGCCCCAGCCACTGACCCATTTATATACCCTAGATCCTCCTCATATTGTCCCTTGGAATGTTTCCATTGGAGTTTCAGTCTTCCAAAGGGTGTCTAGGGCTCCTTACCACACAGAGCCATAGCTACACAATCCCTATACCCACAGCCTTAGTCCACCCTATATTAATCAGGGTGGGGCCTAGAGTGAATTTGGAGTTCAGAAAACTCTCATGACCACTAAGCTTTGGTTTGCTCCCATCATAAGGCCTAGATCCTGCCTAGTATTTCACTTAACTGCTATGGTCAGAACATACTAGAAACTGTAGCCACCTTGGCTAAGCTCCTAAAATCCCTGCCAGCCCTTGGGCCCTGACCATAATGTCTAGCTGGGAGCTGAAGTCCCTCTGCAGAGCAACCCACAATGTAATGTGACCAGCCACTTGTGTCACCATGCCAGGGAGCTCCTAAGAACTGAGCCCCTAAGGAAATCAGTACCAACCTAAGTCAAGCCTAAGCTTATTATACACCTTCAGACCCTGTTCTTTAGTTACCACATTGTCTTCACTCCATCAGCTCCTGAGGTCTGGTTCCCAGCTTTTCTCCTGAGGGTGGCACTCAGCAAAGCCCTCTGGAGTTTGAGGCTTCTCCATTAGGACTTGGCTGAAGGACTTGAGCTGGAATTAGTAGGGGTTTGGTCATGTCAAAGTTCAGGGTCAGTGGGAGACCAGCCAGAAGCTCCCTGTCCCAGAGAGTGCAGAAGAGGCTTGGCAAGGTACCTGTCCTCAGGCCTGGTCATGAGGTTGCAGTCACTCTAAGAACCAAATCTTGAAATCAGACTCAAAATCAGACTTAGAGGTGACCTATGTATTATTTCCACATTATCTCCACACTCAGGTGCCTGAGACGTTTAAGGAGACTAATATTTATGAAGTGCCTATTCTCTGGTTATACATGTATTACTCAATCAGCAGAGCAACTATAGATAGGAAAAATCATACCCATTTACAGATGAGGAAACTAACTCAGAGGACTTTGGTCACTTGTCTGATCTCAAGAACTAATAAATGGTAGAGCCAGAATGCAAATAAAAATCTATCTAAACTCATGATGCTCCTCCCACCATCCCAGGAAAAGGACAGAAAAAGCCTGGGGATAGGAGGAGAAGATGGGTGGATACACACAGAAAACAAACTTCCTGTATCACAAGTTATATCTTTGCCAATGCTGTTTTCAGATATAAAGGTTGACCCCTAAGTTATATTCGCCAGTCTGCTGGCAAGGACTGCTTATAGTTAGACAGCACTGTCTGAGAACCTGGGAGACTTAGGCAAGACCAACATTGCAAGAAGCCTCAGCAAGTAGTGACCATGCAAGATATATAGACACGAAAGCATTTTTGTCTCTGTTACCAGTGCATGTTGGTAAGAGGCGGGAGATAGGAAAAATCAATTTGTGAGCTATTAAATTTGGGATGTTAATTTGCAAGGCTGAACTGGAAATCAAGAAAGCTGCTTAATCAGAAGCTGCAGCATGCCAGAGGGTGAAATTAATGGAGGAAGAGGAGCTTCCTTCAGTAGAGATGGCACGAATATGAGAGGGGTAGGAGGTAGGTGGACCCAAAGGGTCCTTCCAGCCATTCTCTAGGTCACCTTCAAAGACAGAGCTTTGGGGACATGCCAGGTTCCCCATGATCAATCTCCTCAGAATTTCTCAAGATGTTTCCTTGTGATAGGACCTATAGTTGAGGGCATGAGGTCCCATATTCTAAGGAAAGCCCCCCCCACACACACACATATGTACATCCTGCCACAGAAATGCCACACACTCAGACTTGGTCTCCAGCCTTTTTAGGAAGTCACTCACCTATTGAGAATCTTAGGAAGGCAAAGAGTACTCTGTAGGAAAAAGCATCTAGACCCAGTTACCTATATGTTTACATTCAATGCCAGGGAAAAGCATCTAGACCCAGTTACTTACATGTTTACATTCAATGCCAGGGAAGAGGCCTCTGCTCCAGAGAGTCTCCGTGCACCAAGCCAGGCTTCTGCCTGCAGAGACTGTCTCTGGGGAATTTTATGGCAATATCAGTACTCAAGGAGAACAGAATCTGATTCCATAAACAGGACTCTTTAATGGAGTAGGGCTGGGGGTTTTAATCTGCTTTTGCTACAATATTTATCTTGCTTTACCATCTATCACAGATCCAAGTTACCCCCTGAGATTCTCTTGAGAATGACTTGTATTCCAGCCTGGATGATGTTCAGCACCAGGAACAACTGAATGAGATGCAGCAGGGCAGGGGGCTGAGCATTGTGACTGGGGGCAGGAGGGAGGGGGTTGACTCATACTACTTACTGCATGGGGTAGTTGTGACAATTAAGTGGAACTATGTCTATATATTAGTCAGGAGTCTCCAGACAAACAGAACCAGTAGAATATATAGAAATACATAGAAGAGAAGAGTGATTATAGGAATTGGCTCTCACAGTTACGGCAGTTTACAAGCTAATGACTCAGGAAAGCCTGTGGTATAATTCTGAGTATGAGTCTGAAGGCCCAAGAATCAGGTGCGGCAATATCTGAGGGCAGGAGAAGAGGGATGTCTCAGCTCAAGGAGAGAGAACAAAAACATTCTTCCTTCCCCTTCTGTTCTATTTGGGCCCTCAATGAATTGGATGAGGCCACCCACATTGGGGAGGGGAGTCTGCTTTATTGAGTCTACTGAGCCAAATGTCAATTTCTTTTGGAGACACCCAGACACCCAAAAATAATGTTTAATCTAGCACCCTATGGCACAGTCAAGTTAACACATAAAGTTAACCATCACAGTTTATAAATGTGCTCCCCAGAGGTTAGTCTGTCCTAGAGTCAGTACTCCTCCTACTGGGGACAATGTCACTGGGCCAAGTGACAGGGTCCTACTGATTAGGAATAAGTATATAATTCCACTGCTTAATGGAGTTTTGAGAGGTTGTAGGTCTGTACACATTCACCTGCACACCATTCATCAGTTACCCATAAGTCACACACTCCCCTCAGTTGATTGGCTCCAAGGGTTGGAATCTCTTTGACAACATCTCTTTTCTTTTTTTTTTTTTAAATTTTTTTAAATGTTTTTTATTTATTTCTGAGAGAGAGAGAGAGAGAGAGAGACAGCGTGAGCAGGGGAGGGTCAGAGAGAGAGGGAGTCACAGACTGAAACAGGCTCCAGGCTCTGAGCTGGCAGTCAGCACAGAGCCCGACGCGGGGCTCGAACCCACGAACTGCGAGATCATGACCTAAGCGAAAGTCGGACGCTTAACCGACTAAGCCACCCAGGCACCCCGACAACATCTTTTTTCTTTGCTGGACATGGTCATGCTGAGCACTAAGTGAATGTGATCAGATCATATGAAAGACTTGCACTTCACACTTGCCATGTGTCCTTGGGTAAGTTATCCATCCTCTTGGGTCTCAGTTTCCTTATCTATATGATAGCAGAGGTTGAACTAGATCTTCTCTAAAACTCTTCAGGATTAAAGTTCTGCAAGTCTGTACTACAGATCCACATTAATATAAACGGAGAGAGAACTTTTGAAGGAAGCCATACATAGAAAATTAAATACTTTTCTTTTGTAATCATTATCTATTGTCAACTTCTCAAATCAATAATATTTTTCATGGATATTGAGTAAAATATCCTATGCAACTCACCATGATGATCTGTATTCTATTAAGAATCACTTTCAGGGGTGTGCACTATAGTGGGCCTGCTAAGCTTCTTATTAGCTGGGTGTTCAAAGCTCTAGAAGGCACTTTCCTCCTTTGTCAGTGACTTCTGTTCTCTCCTGACAATACTTTCTAACTGCTTCCAGCTAATTTGAGGAAAGGTTTTGAATTGTTTTTCTATAGTCCCTGCTTTTTTCTTACGTTCTTTACATACGGCAGAAGTTAAGTGTGAAGAAGTAGTGCACATCTCTACACTGCTGAGAGCAAGAAATAAAATTTTCTCAATTACAGGTTTCCTCTGTAATTTTCCTCTTTGAAGAACAATAAAACACTACACCCACCCATTTGCACTCCCTTAGCTTTTTGTCTCCTGTATACAGAGAAGGTATAAATGGAAATATACATATGGTGTTGTGTGAAGACTGCTCTGGTCCATAGATAAGGGACTGGTCTTGGAGAAAAGGAGAGTAATAAGCAAAGTCTTTCCTGACCAACCAAATAGGTACATGTGCACACACATGTACACATACGAGCACACACACAAACACGCACACCACAATCTTTCTAATCATGTGCACTGTCTCTCCAGGAAGGACACCTAACGTCTTCATAGTTTTTCCTCAAATCAGCTCATATGTAGTGACTTTGATATCTTCTCTACACACTTTATTACAAATGACTCCACCCAACAAAGACTTAGGGGGCACCTGGTATATGTCAGGCTCCGTGCTCAACCCAGAGACTACAGCAACCACACAATAACTTATAAGTATCTCATCCCAAGCCTCAAAACAAATCCACTAGGAAAGTATTATTATTATTTCCTTTGTGCAGACTGAGGATGTCCACCCTGAACTGAGGAGCACAAATTAACCCAAGGCCAGACAGCTAGTAACTGGAAGAGCCAGGATGTAAACCCAGAGAGTAGAGTGCCAGAATCTAAACTTTTAGCCTCCTCAGAACATTGCAGACCCTGCCATCTCCTGGCTGGTGAGATGGCCATATGAAGAAATATTTAAAGCATCACAGCTAAAATTCCTTCTTTTTATTTCATTTTTAAATGTATTGGGGGGGGCACCTGGGTGGCTCAGTCGGTTGAGTGTCTGACTCTGGCTCAGGTCGTGATCTCACAGTTCGTGGGTTCGAGCCCATCAGTCTCTGTGCTGAATGCTTGCTCAGAGCCTGGAGCCTGCTTCAGATTCTGTGTCTCCTTCTCTCTCTGCCCCTCCTCTACTCATGCTCTGTCTCAGTCTGTCTGTCAAAAATAAATAAATGTATAAAAAATTTGAATTTATTTTAGGGAGAGAGATATCACATGTGAACAGGGGAGAGGAGCAATGGGAGAGACAGAGAGAATCTTAAGCAGACTCCACACTCAGATGGAGCCACATGTAGGGCTCCATCCCATGACCCTGAGATTATGACCTGAGTGGAAATCAAGAGTTAGATGCTCAACTGACTGAGCAACCCAGGAGTCCCTAAAATTTCTTTTTATAGATCAGGGTTGTGGACAGGGAGGGAATCGCATGGGTAATAGCCCGTAGACAGGAACCTTTGGGGGGAGGGCATGAAGAGTAATGAGTGTATGGGTTGGATAAAGAATATTGGGCTGTATGTAGTTTGTATGTGTCAACTTGACTGGTCCATGAGTGAGCAGACATTTGGTCAAATATTATTCAGGGTGTTTCTATGAAGGCATTTCTGGATAAGATTAGCATTTGAATCGGTACACTGAGTAAATCAGATTGCACTCCTTCAGGTGTGTGGTCCTCATCTAATCCAATGAAGGGCTGAATAGAACAAAAGGGCTGACTTTCCCCTGAATAAGAGAGAATTCTTGCTGCCTGAGCGCCTTTAAATGGGGATGACTTTTTTCCTGCCTTTGGACTTGTACTGAAACACCAGCTCTTCCTGGGTCTTGAGCCTGCCAGCCTGCAGACTGTAACTATGCCCTCGGCTTTCCTGAATCCTTCAGACTCAGACTGGAATTACGCATCAGCTCTCCTGGGTCTCCAGCTCACCAACTACAGATCCTGGGGCTTATTGGCATCCTTAATTGCACGAGCCAATTCCTTATAATAAATACTTCTTAGTCTCTGTTTGTGTTCTCTATTTCTTTCTACATCTTCTATTGGTTCTGTTTTTCTGGAGAACCCTGACCAATACAGGTAGGAAGTGCTGTGGGAGATGAAAAGAAAGGCAATTGTGTCCAAATAATGAAAAGGGATTGAGATCATGGACAAGAATCTAGACAAAGCTGCTCTTGCCCTTCCAGAGAATCCCATGGTAATAAGCAGTCAAGGTAAAACTCTTCGAGTGGAGTAGCGGGCATGATCAGGGCAGGTCGGGGATGACAGGGAAGGGACTTCACAAAGACCATTAAATAGCACAGCGAGAGGCATTTGCAGACTCAATTCCAGGATGCATCCTAGAGGTGAAGGGGAATTTAGAGAGGTCCTAATCCCACCCTCTGGTTTATACAAGAGAAGGCTGGGGCGAGGGAGAGGAGGTATGGGGTGATGCCTGTGTATGCAGCTGAAGGGGTGCATCAGGTCTCCCTGATACACAGTCCAGAGCTCACTCCCAAGACTGCACATCCTCTCACCGAGCCAGCTGGCCCTGTCCAAAACACACCCAGGAGAGCTTCCCCATGATGTAAGGAAAAGAACGAGGAACAGTGGCTGCACGTGTGCATACACACATATACACATACCCCATGGTTGTCACTTTGAGCCTAATTGTTTTAACACCAGCTGTCATATCTGCAAAACTCTTCTGTGGTACCAGTGACCTGCAAGATCTAGAATAACGAGGATATGTTTAAAAATAGTCCAGATTCCTGGAATTCACCTCTCTTTCTCACCCTCCCTTCTCCATCTTACTGACAGGCCTGGTAAGAACTCCACTTCAAATTTATGAGTACAAAGCCAAAAACTGTGACTCATATTTATTAGAAGTGGTAGAGAAAAGGGATGGACAAGAACAGGAGCTGATGAAGCAGGGACTCTGGCTGTTTGTCCAGCAAAATAGGCTAGAAGCCTTGGTGGAGGCTCAGCCCCAGACCCCAACAGATCAACTTTCCCTAGCTCCCTAGGTGGGGTGCTCCTTTCCTCCACTGCCCCCAGCCAGGCTCTGGTTCCCCTGAGCAGACAAGCACCCCAACCTATAATCTGAACACCCCTGTTGGTGGTGGGCTCACCAGCTCCCTATGACCCAGCCCACACCCCACAGACTTAGCTCCTTCTGCCTCCAAGCAGCATGGCAGCAAGGGAGAAGCCAACTCTGCAGTCAGACAAACTCAAGGTCAAATCCTGGCACAGCTGCTAACTAGCTGTGTGACTTGACAGTCAAATTCCTAAATCTCTTGCAGTCTCTTTCCCAACTGTAAAACCTAGCTCCTATGATTGTTTTAAGGATAGATGTGAACTATAGATCACCCTCCAGTCCATGCCTAGCAGGTAACAGAAATCCTTCATTATTTGTTCTTTTACTTCCCCCTTTGTATGCCCAGCTGTTTTGCTCTCTCAAACACACTTTGGTAACAATGGATAAGTGAAATTTCACTCAGAAGGAGCTACTATGTTTGTGAAGGGTTCAGTCATGGAGCTGTTTATGGCATTGAGGAACTGAAAACAAGTTCAATGTCAATCCTTGAAGAAATGGCTAAGTTAAGATTCATTTCTTCTATGAAGTCATGTGCAGGCTTTCAAATTATATTTATTGACATGACAAAATGCACACAATATGATGTTAAGAGAAAAATTCAGCATGCAAATGTGTCTATAATATAATCTCTTTAATGTGAATGAAAACACAAATAAAATGAGGCAACATGTTGGCTGGTACTGGGTAGAATACTGGGTAGAGTACAACAACATGATTGGTACTGGGTAGAGGCCTTATCAGTGATAGTTTTCTCTTCATTTATGTTTTTGTATTCCAAGAACAAAATGTTTAAAGAAATAAGTCAATGGTCGCCAGATTTTTAGTTTCAAAAGAGAAGAACTGGGCTGACATCGTGAGGAACAAAAAGTCTCTTCCTAGACACCAAAATAAATTAAAAGTTCTGGAGAAAGCTGTTTTCCATATTTCACCAAATAGTGAGATAGCCCAAAGACATGGAATAAATGAATCTTGTTCTACATCTGGTTTGATTGGTTAAAAAATGAGTCGAGAGGAAGCTTTAAAGGAACTGGCTGCTGTCCTGCAGACAAGGTGGCATAAATATGTGCAGACAGAGCCCAGCAGTCACTTTGGGGCACATGAGACACTCAGCCTCAGGCCTCAGGGCAAGGCTGAGAAAGCTTCTCCAGGATTTAAGACCAACCAGGACAACACTCCTGTTGCTTATAAACAATTTAGAGGAATACGAGAGAGGAAGATGTCTGGCTGCACTGTTTCCAGAGGACTTGTCCAGACCATAGGTTTAGTTAATCGAGATTTCCATGTGAGGACAACCAAAAGCTTTGCCCTTGGAGTAGCCTCAAAAAGCACCTAACACAAGATACTTATAGATGAAGAAAGACCCACAGAGGTGAAGTATTTTTTCCCAGAGTTATAGAGCCAATGAAAGACATATTTTGGATAAGAATCAAGCCCCTCGTGACTCCTAGTCCTGTCCTCCGACCACTAATTCTGGATGGTAAAGTCCACACTTAGAAGCTTGCCTGAAGTTCTATGGAGAAGGGGACAGGAACCTCAGCTCTCTTTAGTGAAGAAACAAGGTGACTGCAGCTAAACCCTTGTCAAGGTTAAAATGGGATCTAAATGAGAAACTAGTAACAATGCATCACAGCATCTTGTTTTCTTCCTCACTGAGCACATAACTGCACTTTGCTATACATATATTACATGTTTTGGAACATCGTTATTCTTTCCTAGATATTTTTTGTGTAATTTCATCTCCTCAAGCCTTTGCCTTTCCGCATTGGAAGGTGTATCCCTCCCCCACTCAAAATAAACCCTATATATATCTGAAATCTGGATCTATGTGGAAGAAGAAACAGAACAATCACTGAATTTATATAATGATTTAGCACACAAGAAATGAGAAATGGAACTAACGTTTATTGAGCACATGCTAAGTGTCAGATACCATACACATATTTCCTCCTTTTATTAGGAAACAACCCTGTGAAAGAAGAGCCCTATTTTTTGATGGGGAAACCAAAGCTCAGAGAAGTAAAAAGTGACCTTTTTAATTCAGAGTCACCCAGGTAGGAAGTGGTGTCTTTTAAAAAAAATTTTTTTTAATGTTTTATTCATTTCTAGGAGAGAGAGAGACAGGGGAGGGTCAGAGAGAGAGAGAGGGAGTCACAGACTCTGAAACAGGCTCCAGGCTCCGAGCTGGCAGTCAGCACAGAGCCCGACGCGGGGCTCGAACCCACTAACCGCGAGATCATGACCTAAGCGAAAGTCGGACGCTTAACCGACTAAGCCACCCAGGCGCCCCGGAAGTGGTGTCTTTTTAACATACTGACCTGAGGCTCCCTTAAATAGAAGCTGAAAGAAACAGCTAGGAAGGGACAAGGGTCTTGATTCTCAGATATTCAACCTATGATCTCATTGACAACAATACAAGTTTATTCCAACTGGGCAGAAACTTGTCTGATGCGTAAAGAAAAATTCTTCTCCGCCCCTTGGAGCTGGTCCCCAGATGGCAGTTCTGGGCCAGCCAGGCTTGGTCCATCACTGCTTCTGGGTCCACCTGCCTGCACAACAATGAGAGGCTGCTGTCACTGCTGCATCTCAGAAGCTCACTAGAGTAAAGAAAGGAGAACAAAGAGAGAGCCCATGCATGAAATGAAGGTAGGACAAGGCAAAGAAGGAACCTTCGTGGCCCTGCATGCCTCAGAACCTCACTGGCCCCCCGAGTCACCACAGCACCCCCTGCTGGGGGCCCCTCACAGCCAGTCCCCTCAAGTGGCAGTCTGGCTCTGGATCCGGTCCCATTGATGGCCCAGGACACCTTAGCGTGCTCACATCCCTTTGCACTTCAAGCTTCCCCAGGATATACATACTCTCTCAGGGTCCCCTTGGTCCTCACAGCACTTCTTTTCAACAGACCTCAGTTTTCTAATCAGACCTTCAGGATTATAAGGATAAATCTGCTTTTCTTCTCTAATAGATGTCTTTCAGAGGATGAATCCATGTTGTCACTAAACAGGTTCCAAAGAATATAGACTCACGTTCTTGCCCAGGAAGCACAAATTACTTCAAACCAGTTCTGCCTCTGTGCACTTTGTTCAAGGCATACCCCTGCCAGGAATGTTCTGCCCTCTCCCGTCCTGGTCCTGTATAGTCCTCCACAAGGACACTCCAAGGCATGCTTTCTTCATTTGGTAATGACTTGTGTCCACATATGATCTTCCCTCCTAGACTGTGAACTTTTCAGGGGAAGACTCATTCCATATACAGATGTGGCGGGTTTATAACCCTTGAAAAGACCAAGCATTCAACAGTACTTGTCATTCTCTTCATTGCTGGGGGAGAAAGGAACCATAGAAAACATAAATTGGCCAATATATACAGAAAGAAGAAAGGAATAGGTTAGGTAAATGTCCAGATCCCCTCCCCCCAGCCCAGCACAGGACGCCCCCAGTAACATCCCCGACAGGTGATTCACTAGTAACAACTAATTGCTCTTACCACCCCTTGACCATGGGACAGACCAGGTCATGGTGGTGGTATGAGTTCCATGACCTTGAGTGTTGTCTTCTCCCACCCAGCCCTACCACCATCATGGCTAAGATGCCAGCTTTGTGCTGAGCACAGCCCTGGGCACTCAGAGGGCAAGGAAAAGGAGGCAAAGGGAAGTGGAGCAGTCTCCATCCTCAGGACCTGGTGCCCATTCCAGCTGGAATGTAAAACTCAATCCTGGAAATAATGTGTGTACAGTTTCAGAGCAAGGCACCTTTGGATGGAAATCAGTCTTACATGAGAGGTTTGACTAGGTAGCCCTCATAGGGGCTCCAAAACCCAAAGGAAGGAGGTGACTAGCCTCGTTAAGGGCAGTGCTGAGGGCAGACCCCAATATCATAGTTCTAGGTTGAGGGCTTTACACACTGTGCTGCCTCAGTTCACAAAATTCACAGTCAGGGAGGATTCAGAAGGGAAGCTCCACTGGGATTAAATAGGTTAATTCAGGAACAACTGCCCCCTCCACCAAAGCAACTTAGCCCTGAAGTAATTAATGTATCTTTTACTATGGACTTGCTTTGTGACAGACACTGACAAAGCAGAGATGAGGCTGCATAGCACCTGCACAAGGAGCAATCACATTCTGTCACAGAGATAAGTATGTCACTGTCATCATTGCCATCACCATCATCATCATCACCACCACCATCATCACCATCAAGCCCGTCATTATCACTACCACCATCACCATCATTATCACAACCATCACCACCACCACCTTCATCATCACCACCACCATCATCATCACCCCATCTTCAGCAGAAGCAGCAGCAGCTTTGGTCATCATAGCTACCATATTGATATAAATACTAAAACACCTAATTTGTGTTAGCACTTTGGGTTACATTCATCATCTCTAATCCTCAAATAATATTTTAGTAGTAGAAATTATGATCCCCATTTTACAAATGGGCAAAGTAAGACTCAGATAAACCACACAATCTGCCCAGTGTTGTACTGTAGGAATTGGGATTCTGGAGTGGGACTGCAAAATATTCCCTCTTTCTGCTTTTTCAGGCTGCCTCCATCAATAAACAATTATGCTAACACATGATAAATGCTCTAACAGACGTAGGTAAGGAACTCCAGGAGCATAGAGAAGAGTGTGCTTAATTCTGCCTGGGATGGTAAGCAGGAAGTTCACAGTGGAAGATATAGTCAAGGTGAAATCTTGGGAAGGCTTTCAAATTCTAGGGGAAAGAGGGAAGGCCATATGTCTCAAAGAGAGGAGAAAGCATGTACAAAAACAGGGAGTGGGAAGGAATGTTGGGGACTCAGTGTACAGAAGGTCCTGGAACATTGCATGAGTGAGTAATTAGTGAGTGAGGGAGAACAGTGACAGCTGGGACCAGAATGTAAGGGCCTCATCCCCTGAGCTACAAAATGGAGTTAAGTCTGTGAGCCTGGAGGAGCCCTGGGAGTCTTGATCCAAAGCAGTGAGAAGCTTAAATCTGTCTTAAAAAGCTCACTGTGGGACAAAGATATAGTGATAAGGATGTTTATTATCCTGATGTTTATAAAAAGTGGCAACTGCCTACCATGTCTGCAATAGGAAAATGGTTAAATGAACTCGTTGCTCACCCATATAATGGAACACCCTGAAGTCATTAAAAATGATGGTGTGTATGAGCCAGTAATTCATCTTGTGTGTATATACCCAAAAGAACTGAAATCAGGGACCTGAAGAGGTATTTGTCTACCCATCTTTCTAGCAGCACTATTTACAATAGCCAAAAGGTAGAAGCAATCCAAGTGTCCATGAATGGATGAATGGATAAACTAAAGGTGGTATACATACACCATGGAATACTGTTTAGCTTTAGAAAGGAAGGAAATTCCAAAACATGCTACAACATCGATGAACCCTCTAGTTAGGATTTTGCTCCTCGATAAAAGGAAAGAACTGCTAAGGAAAAGGCTCGTTCTATACCTGTCCCCTTGCTTCCAGCTTGGGATGCTGCTCTGATGCTTGGAGCTGGGGCAGCCAATTTGTGACCACCAAGGACAGGTCAGGAGAGGCACAGAGACAAGGCCCAACATCCTAACACTTTTGAACTGCTAGACCATTACTGGAAATGTCCATCTGTAGTATCTTGTCATGTAAGATAATTAAATGGCTTTATTTTTTAGCCTCTGTTAATTGGGTATTCTATTCCTTGCCACTAAATGCACCTTGAGTATTATGCCTTCCTTGAGACCAGGTGATCATGTGAGAGCTTTTGTTGGTCTGGCAGCAAAACCTGGGTCCCAATGACCATTTAATGCCTAAAAACCAATACTTTCCTTATATCAGATCAGACCTCCTGCAACCTGTTACATGTACAAAGAAATGAAGCTGTTAACATAGCATCCACCCAGCTGTCAACACTGTGATTGCCATCAATTGTCAACAAGTCTGATGCAGGACAAATTATATCAAACCCACAGAGGAAGACAGACTGGTGGAGTCAGCTCCTCTCTTCCTCCCAACAAGGCACATTTGGTGAAAGATGCAGGAAGCAAAACAAAAGGGAAAAAACTCTACCCAGATTTCTTCTACTGAGATGCAAGGGTGAGCGAGGCAGCACTGTAGGTACCTGAAGTTCATCTTTAGTGGCCCTGGCTTCATTCTAGGCTCCTTCCTCTGGGCTTGCTCCCCTTCTCTTGGGGGTGGAAGAGGTAAAACCCAGGTGAGTGTAGCAACCAGGAGGAAAGGAGCTTGATGGCACAGAGGTATATGGCAAGACAGAGGTGTGTAGAGCCCTGAGCAAAGAAACCAGGGCTGAATGAGGAAAGAGAAGGAAGCATGTGTCTGCCTTTCTCTGGCTGTTGCCTACAGAAATTGAGTTGCATCTCTGACTGTTGCATTTGCTCAAGGGGGAGGACAATGAAGCCTTCTTCCAACCAGGTTTGCCAGCTCTGCATCTGCACCTCACTTGGAAAACACCTGTGGAGATGCTGCTGGTTTAACGAACCATTCTTTCATTTTATTCTCATGATGCCCTGTCCTGCTCAAACACCCTCACTGGCTCTTGCTGTCTACAGAATCAAGCCTGATATCTTTAGCCCAGTCATCGACAATACCCACCACACTGGCCTTGTCTCCCACTTGGCTCCAAAGTCTCCAAATGCTGGCCTAGGCACTCAGGCAGGTGGGCAGCGTATGGAAAAACTGCTACCTACCCTTAAGGATTTCTCTTATGTCCTCTTCCTCAGTTTGGAGCATCCCATCCCTTGCTGTGCTCAGCCCCTCAGGGTCTCCAAAACCTCCCACAGAGTCCACCAGCAGATGAAACACATCTGTCTGGGCTGAGGTGCTGCTGGGAGCCTGGGTGAGCCACAGGCTAAGCTGCTCATATCATGCAAAGCACTCTAGTCATAGGGCCCCCAGGCTTAGTGAGAAAGAGCACTTGTGTCCACTGCAGCCTGGTGGGGCTCTCCCAGAGCTGAGGGATACCATTTAGATGCAAGAGAAACTTCAAGCTCAAAAACAGCAAAGGCTAGAAGGAGTCATTATTCTTAAATTGTTGTCTAAAGTTGTGTAAGGGGGTTTGTTAGCACAGATAAGCAGCCAGACCCTAAGTTACACCTCTCCTAGAAAGTCAGTAGGTGTTGGGGCACCTGGGTGGCTCAGTTGGTTAAGTGTCATGATCTCATGTTCATGGGTTTGAACCCCACATCGGGCTCTGTGCTGACAGCTCAGAGCCTGGAGCCTGCTTCAGATTCTGTGTCTCTTCTCTCTGCCCCTCTCCTGCTCATGCTCTGTCTCTCTCTGTCTCACAAAAATAAATAATGTTTAAAAAATGAAAGTCAGCTGGTGTGGGTTGGTTCTATTCTATAACTTCTTGGCCTTTGGCAAATCAGTCCATAGTAGATTAATCAATGTGTGTGTCTCTCTTTCCCTCTCTCTCTCTCTCTCTCCCCCCCCCCCACCTCTCTCTCTCAATGAAAAGAGACAGGGGCTGGTTGAAGTAGTATGAATTTTTGAATATGACAAATTTGGGTTCAAAACAATTAAAAACAATTGTTTTTAATGGTTTATTAATTTATTTTGAGACAGAGAGAGAGAGCATGAGCAGGGGAGGAGCAGAGAGAGAGGGAGATGCAGAATCCTAAGCAGAATTCAGGCTCCGAGCTGTCAGCACAGAGCCTGATGTGGGGCTCAAACTCTCGGACTGCAAGATCATGACCTGAGCCAAAGTTGGACACCTAACCAACTGAGCCACCCAGGCACCCCTAAAACATTTTTAAAAATTAAAAAAAATAAACCATAATAATAACTGGTACCAGTACTGCATGTGGTATGACTTCGAAAAAATTATTTCCCTTCTCTAAGCCTCTGCTTCTCATTTATAAAATGAAATAACGATATGTACTTCACAGGAGTGATACAGCACATGTAAAATGCCTTTCTAACACAATGCCTAGCACACAATCAGCACTCATTATACATTTTTTAAAAATGCCACCCAAGAAATATATTTATGAGTCAATAACTAGTCCATATTCAAAACTTCCCAATTTTCCCCAAAATGTTCTTTGTAGACCCTTCCCCTCTCCCAACATCAAGCCTCAGATATTTCATTCCACTGTCAGGCCTCCTTATTATCCTTTGGTCTAAAACAGCAGCCCCCCCTCTTACCTTTTCTTCTTTCATGACATTAGCACAGAGTTAAAACCAGATATTCTCATCAGGCCAAAGAACACAAGCTTCCTCTCCCATCCAAATACTAACCTGGCCTGGCCCTGCTTAGCTTCCAAGATCAGACGAGATCAGGCATGTTCAGGGTAGTATGGCCACAGACTGAACACAAGCTTCCTGCCACAGCAGCAGCTACAATCTGGTTGGGATGACATAGTCATTTTTCACTCATAACCTCCAGTTAGGCCATACATACTGTGTGCTAGGCATTTTGCTATGCACGCTGTACACATTGTCTCTATGTTTCTCAGCAACCCTATAAAGTCCAGATTATTATCCCTATTTGACAGACTAGAAAACTGAGGCTCAGAACAGTTAAGTAAAACTTTAACAATCCCAAAACCATAGCAGTCACCAATAGAGCTGAAATTTGAAGTCTGGCCCCAAACACATGCTCCTTCCCACACACTGCAGTCCTTTCAGGGACCCCACACACACACACACACAGGAAGAGACTGGCATAAAAACAAACCATTACAATACAATGACAGAAGTGCCCTCGGATAAGCAAGTGGGGAATGCCACAGGAAGAGGAGGGGAATGTGGACTCTCACAGGAGATCAGCAGGGCTACAAGGGACAGGGTTTCCAGGCTGGGATGGGGAGGGGAAGGGGCATCTGGCCCTGCAGCCACAGAGTGGATGGGCATTCTCCAGAAGTGCACAGGTACATGGCAGATGAAACTGGAAAGGATGTGGATACCAGGCTGAGAAGGGTCCTGAAAGTTTTCATTCATTTTTCATTCATTCACTCACTCACTCACTCACTCACTCACTCACTCACTCACTCACTCATCAGTCATTCATTCAACAAGTACTGATGAATATTCTACTAAGTGCCAGGCCCATCCTAGCTAAGGATACAGCAGAGAACAAAAGGGGTAAAGACCCCCAGTCACGTGGAATTTACAATCTAATGGGGAAGGAGACAATAAACAAACAATGTTGTTTGGCCTTAATGTTATGGAGAATAAAGCAATAAAGCAGAGGCGGGATAGACAGGGAATATCTGGGGTCAGAGGGTTGTGATTTTCAGTAGTTGGAAAGGCCTCACTGAGATATTTCAGTAAAGACCTGCAGGAGGAAGTGAACAGGGTGCTGGCCATAAGAGTGGCTGAAAAACAGTTCAGTGGGAGAAAGCCCCCAAAGCCCCCAGCTAAGAGCTGCCACTTGTTCTGGGGTTCACTGAAGGGCCCCTGTGATGCTAGAGGAGTAACACTCATATACCTACAGGTACGATGAAATAGTTCAGGCATGTTTATGCTGTCAGCTTTGGGACCATCAGCTATGTCAATGATGGAAGCCCTTAGTTATTTTCCTGCCATTCAGAACCTAAGTGAGGAAAATTGGGAGCATAGGAGGCAGGACTGTGAAGCCCCTATCAGTACACGTGAGGAAATCCACCTACTTCATCTGTGCCTGCACAAGTGATCTCTGGCCTGGCACTCCCCCTACCCTGACCCTGAATACCAGCATGGGGACACACAGGAAAGTAATGGCCCAAGCCTATTTAGAATCTCAGCTGGTGTTGGGGTGGCTCAGTCGGTTGAGCACCTGACTCTTGATTTCAGCTCAGGTCATGATCTCAGGTTCATTGGACAAAGCCGTGTGTTGGGCTCTATATGGAGCGTGGAGCCTGCTTGAGATTCCCACTGTCTCTCCCTCTTCCCCTCTCCCTCATTCACATTCTCTCCCTCCCTCCCTCTTCCTCTGTCTCTGTGTCTCTATTTTCTCATCTATGAAATGGGGATAATAATGACACCTATCTCATAAGAAAGATTACATGAATTAAAAAATATGAGGTATTCACAACACCATTTTCACATAGTAGGAGCTCAATAACAAAGTGTCTATTCATTATTCATGTCCTTGTAACTGCTCCTATTATTATTACTACTTATGATTGATAATGGCCCCAAACTACATTCTTAGTAGACCTAAGAATTTCCAGCCACCATGGGGAAGGGAGGAGAGCTGGAAGAATGTTAACAGTGGACAAGATATCTCCCCTTCTCTCTACTTGTTTTCCATCCCCCAGTTTAAGTGTCTCTCTCCATGGCCATCTCCTTCTTCTCCAGTCTAGTGCCCTCATTCTCTGGATTAATCTCATTTTGATAGTCTTCCCCAGTAAAGTCATTGGTAAGTACATTAGCAGCTCATTAATTACCACAAATGAATACATTTTGCCTCACATCAGGCCACTTCTAATCAATTGCTCTAACAAACACAACTCCATTCTAATAATTACCCTCTGTGCGTGAGGACATCTGTCACCCAAGGCCTTGCTGATATGCCCTGGTGCCCCAAGAATGAAGGAGTGCCTTGCTGAGTTGCAGTATTTTGGCTTATAAGAGCTATAAGAGCCTTTACACATCTTTAGACCACACCCACACTCAGTCTGAACATAAAAATGTAGCCCAGAGAAGGAAAGTGAATTTCTTGAGGTCACACAGCAGATGGGGGGTGGG
>NW_027530969.1:3123559-3142646 GCF_008692635.1 Crocuta crocuta
CCCCCCCCCCACCTCTCTCTCTCAATGAAAAGAGACAGGGGCTGGTTGAAGTAGTATGAATTTTTGAATATGACAAATTTGGGTTCAAAACAATTAAAAACAATTGTTTTTAATGGTTTATTAATTTATTTTGAGACAGAGAGAGAGAGCATGAGCAGGGGAGGAGCAGAGAGAGAGGGAGATGCAGAATCCTAAGCAGAATTCAGGCTCCGAGCTGTCAGCACAGAGCCTGATGTGGGGCTCAAACTCTCGGACTGCAAGATCATGACCTGAGCCAAAGTTGGACACCTAACCAACTGAGCCACCCAGGCACCCCTAAAACATTTTTAAAAATTAAAAAAAATAAACCATAATAATAACTGGTACCAGTACTGCATGTGGTATGACTTCGAAAAAATTATTTCCCTTCTCTAAGCCTCTGCTTCTCATTTATAAAATGAAATAACGATATGTACTTCACAGGAGTGATACAGCACATGTAAAATGCCTTTCTAACACAATGCCTAGCACACAATCAGCACTCATTATACATTTTTTAAAAATGCCACCCAAGAAATATATTTATGAGTCAATAACTAGTCCATATTCAAAACTTCCCAATTTTCCCCAAAATGTTCTTTGTAGACCCTTCCCCTCTCCCAACATCAAGCCTCAGATATTTCATTCCACTGTCAGGCCTCCTTATTATCCTTTGGTCTAAAACAGCAGCCCCCCCTCTTACCTTTTCTTCTTTCATGACATTAGCACAGAGTTAAAACCAGATATTCTCATCAGGCCAAAGAACACAAGCTTCCTCTCCCATCCAAATACTAACCTGGCCTGGCCCTGCTTAGCTTCCAAGATCAGACGAGATCAGGCATGTTCAGGGTAGTATGGCCACAGACTGAACACAAGCTTCCTGCCACAGCAGCAGCTACAATCTGGTTGGGATGACATAGTCATTTTTCACTCATAACCTCCAGTTAGGCCATACATACTGTGTGCTAGGCATTTTGCTATGCACGCTGTACACATTGTCTCTATGTTTCTCAGCAACCCTATAAAGTCCAGATTATTATCCCTATTTGACAGACTAGAAAACTGAGGCTCAGAACAGTTAAGTAAAACTTTAACAATCCCAAAACCATAGCAGTCACCAATAGAGCTGAAATTTGAAGTCTGGCCCCAAACACATGCTCCTTCCCACACACTGCAGTCCTTTCAGGGACCCCACACACACACACACACAGGAAGAGACTGGCATAAAAACAAACCATTACAATACAATGACAGAAGTGCCCTCGGATAAGCAAGTGGGGAATGCCACAGGAAGAGGAGGGGAATGTGGACTCTCACAGGAGATCAGCAGGGCTACAAGGGACAGGGTTTCCAGGCTGGGATGGGGAGGGGAAGGGGCATCTGGCCCTGCAGCCACAGAGTGGATGGGCATTCTCCAGAAGTGCACAGGTACATGGCAGATGAAACTGGAAAGGATGTGGATACCAGGCTGAGAAGGGTCCTGAAAGTTTTCATTCATTTTTCATTCATTCACTCACTCACTCACTCACTCACTCACTCACTCACTCACTCACTCATCAGTCATTCATTCAACAAGTACTGATGAATATTCTACTAAGTGCCAGGCCCATCCTAGCTAAGGATACAGCAGAGAACAAAAGGGGTAAAGACCCCCAGTCACGTGGAATTTACAATCTAATGGGGAAGGAGACAATAAACAAACAATGTTGTTTGGCCTTAATGTTATGGAGAATAAAGCAATAAAGCAGAGGCGGGATAGACAGGGAATATCTGGGGTCAGAGGGTTGTGATTTTCAGTAGTTGGAAAGGCCTCACTGAGATATTTCAGTAAAGACCTGCAGGAGGAAGTGAACAGGGTGCTGGCCATAAGAGTGGCTGAAAAACAGTTCAGTGGGAGAAAGCCCCCAAAGCCCCCAGCTAAGAGCTGCCACTTGTTCTGGGGTTCACTGAAGGGCCCCTGTGATGCTAGAGGAGTAACACTCATATACCTACAGGTACGATGAAATAGTTCAGGCATGTTTATGCTGTCAGCTTTGGGACCATCAGCTATGTCAATGATGGAAGCCCTTAGTTATTTTCCTGCCATTCAGAACCTAAGTGAGGAAAATTGGGAGCATAGGAGGCAGGACTGTGAAGCCCCTATCAGTACACGTGAGGAAATCCACCTACTTCATCTGTGCCTGCACAAGTGATCTCTGGCCTGGCACTCCCCCTACCCTGACCCTGAATACCAGCATGGGGACACACAGGAAAGTAATGGCCCAAGCCTATTTAGAATCTCAGCTGGTGTTGGGGTGGCTCAGTCGGTTGAGCACCTGACTCTTGATTTCAGCTCAGGTCATGATCTCAGGTTCATTGGACAAAGCCGTGTGTTGGGCTCTATATGGAGCGTGGAGCCTGCTTGAGATTCCCACTGTCTCTCCCTCTTCCCCTCTCCCTCATTCACATTCTCTCCCTCCCTCCCTCTTCCTCTGTCTCTGTGTCTCTATTTTCTCATCTATGAAATGGGGATAATAATGACACCTATCTCATAAGAAAGATTACATGAATTAAAAAATATGAGGTATTCACAACACCATTTTCACATAGTAGGAGCTCAATAACAAAGTGTCTATTCATTATTCATGTCCTTGTAACTGCTCCTATTATTATTACTACTTATGATTGATAATGGCCCCAAACTACATTCTTAGTAGACCTAAGAATTTCCAGCCACCATGGGGAAGGGAGGAGAGCTGGAAGAATGTTAACAGTGGACAAGATATCTCCCCTTCTCTCTACTTGTTTTCCATCCCCCAGTTTAAGTGTCTCTCTCCATGGCCATCTCCTTCTTCTCCAGTCTAGTGCCCTCATTCTCTGGATTAATCTCATTTTGATAGTCTTCCCCAGTAAAGTCATTGGTAAGTACATTAGCAGCTCATTAATTACCACAAATGAATACATTTTGCCTCACATCAGGCCACTTCTAATCAATTGCTCTAACAAACACAACTCCATTCTAATAATTACCCTCTGTGCGTGAGGACATCTGTCACCCAAGGCCTTGCTGATATGCCCTGGTGCCCCAAGAATGAAGGAGTGCCTTGCTGAGTTGCAGTATTTTGGCTTATAAGAGCTATAAGAGCCTTTACACATCTTTAGACCACACCCACACTCAGTCTGAACATAAAAATGTAGCCCAGAGAAGGAAAGTGAATTTCTTGAGGTCACACAGCAGATGGGGGGTGGGGGAGACCTGGGTTTCCAAGTCAACATATATTAAGCCCTTACTACATCCCAGGCGTTTAATCTTCATAGCAGGTACCATCAATACCTCTGTCTTACAGAAAAAGACACCAAGGCTCAGAAAAGTTACAGAAACAGCCCAAGATCTCCTGCTAAATGTAGGTAGATGCAGGAAGAGGAGGCTGAGAAGACTGATCTTATCCACATGGTGGTTTCCTAGGAGTCTCTCCATCAAGGAGGAGAGGGAAGGAGGGCTTTGAGGGAGGGAGAGGAGGAGGATTTACCACAGCACTTCACAAAGTGAGATCTAGAAATACTATCTCTTAAGGCCAAAGAGGGGCCATGTCAGAAAACAAGGCTATGTGTCCTTCTTCGAGATTTGTGCTCACGGTTCCCCAGCCACCTGTAAGAGCTCTGTCTGGGTCAGCCTGGCAGAGGCAGGCCCCAGACGGTGAAGGATGGACTTTTCTACCAGCAATTGTCGCCACAGATTCATTCACTTATCCTTCAGCCCTTTTTGTGAAATCACAACGCCTACATCTGGCCAGGATCTGTGCTGCCAATGGGAACCACACCATCCATTAACCCATAATTAGTGGAGAGAAGAGTATGTCCCTGCAGTCGGTATGGAAACCGGTGCCCGCATATTTATATTGATTCTCTCCCCATGCTTTGCAGAAGGAAATTAACAAAAATCAAAACCTACTTCAGAGGGGTTCCTTAAGTAGGAAAGATTTGCTATATGAAGTCTGGAGACCACAGAAGGACCTCTAGAGTCATCCTGTTAAGGTTGACTTACCAGGGGCCATCTTCCAGCCCACCTATATCCAAACCACTCCTGGGGGAGGAGGGTCCTTGTGAGGCCACCAACCTCCTCCAGCATCTGCGCTCCTTCACCGACATCTAGGCCTGCAGGACAGACCCAAATCCATCCCAGGCCACTGCCCAAAAACTCCGCTTTGTCCAAATACTTCTTTACTCACACAGCCAGACAGGCCTAACGGGCCAGAAGGGATTTGTTAGGCTCTCCAGATCCATCATAATCTGAGTGTTTAAAGGTCCCCAAATGCCCATTTAGACAATCCACATTTTCTAACAGCTAGTAAATACTCTGGGACCGGGTCAGCATTTTTAAAGTTCCTTAAATAGCTTATTTGCATAATCCATATTTTCAGAGCCCCTAAGCGTTTGTCCTACCTACATAATCTCAATCTTTATTATGTGTGAGAAAGAAAAGGCTCCCAAGGAGTGTAGCGGCCCTTCACATTCCCTTCTGGGAGAATCAATTCTTGTTTTTTAAAATGACCACATTTTCAAAGGCAAGCACGGAGGTAACCACAAAAGGAAAATATTTAAAGGGAAGCTGTTAACCTGTGTAGGCCTGCAAATGTTCTTTCCTTGAAGGCAGGAAAATCCCCTACGGGCTCCCAAGGATACTAATTATACAACTGTCCCCTGAAAACACTTCAATTAAGGTCGGAGGCCCCCCCCCCTCCATCCCCCGCCCCTGTTGGCTCCTTCCTGGAGGCCACGTAGGAAGAGCACAGGTTCATCCAAACATCTTTTTCAGCATAGCTTTTCCAGTTGGGTCTCAGCTCAAAGCCTTTCCTGGGGAAAGGAAAGGCAATTTGCTAAGAGAAACTGAGGGGTCAGGATTGTGGGCTGTTCAGCAGACATGCTGGGTAAAGCCTTTGCCCAATGGGCAACAGGGAAGTTGATTCCTGCTGTCATCAGAATAAAGCCCCAGGGACAGTGAGAAAAAGCCCCTAGTAAGATAGATCCAAGGCAAGAAAGACTTAACACTATTGCCCCTCTACTCTCTGGGATAGAAAAATGATCTGTTCCATTAGGAAGGCCATCCAAATTCTGAATCACCTGCCACACAGGCAAAACATAGATGATCCTCCCCAACATAATGCTGAGTCCAGGAAGCCAAGCCTGAAAGAGTACATATCATTCTGTTCCTACAAATTTCTAGAAGAGACAAAGCTACTCTCTGATGGGAGAAGCCAGGTGCTGGTGGGCCTGGGGTTAGGGCCGGCAGGAAAGATGTGTGGGGCTTTCTAAGGTGCTGATAATAGCTTGATCTAGATGCTACCTACCTGGTGTAAAAGCACAGAGCTATATATAAATTTTTTTTCTCTTTTTGCTTTTACTTTTTTTTCCCTTTCCTCTCCTCTCCTCTCCTCTTCTCTTCTCTTCTCTTCTCTTTTCTTTTTCTTTTCTTTCCAAATCCTATTATTTCTAGTTTTACTTCCCCAGTTTGTTCTAGTACTGCTCTTAAATCACTGTGTGCTGCCCCTTTAATTGTGCTCTTCTGGGCATATTTCATCCTGGATGAAAAAGGGTNTATATATTTTTTCTCTTTTTGCTTTTACTTTTTTTTTCCTTTCCTCTCCTCTCCTCTTCTCTTCTCTTCTCTTCTCTTTTCTTTTTCTTTTCTTTCCAAATCCTATTATTTCTAGTTTTACTTCCCCAGTTTGTTCTAGTACTGCTCTTAAATCACTGTGTGCTGCCCCTTTAATTGTGCTCTTCTGGGCATATTTCATCCTGGATGAAAAAGGGTTCCTCATTTTGTGTCCAGATTGTTGATTTAAGGAAGGTTTGGGGGTAGAGGAATATTCATGGTAACAAGGATGTCTCTTACTGGACTGGGGGTTCGTTTGCTATTCTTTGCCCCTTAACTCCCACACTGGCTAGAAACCCCACCGCCTTGGAGAGGGGGTACCTAGTGGCCGGTGGAGAACTGACAACGAAACCTCCGCCAGGTGTAACAAAGACAGATGTCTTCCTGTTGAATGTCTTTGAAGCTGGGAATGGGCGCCAGGCCAGGTCACTGGGTTTCTCCATCCTCAGGCAGGCTGCAGAGTCGGCTCAACTTGAGACCCACCGCCAGATCCTGCAGAGACTGGCTGGAGCTCAGAACCAGAAGGAAGTAGGGGGTAGAGGAAGCCCGGGAGGGGTCTGGGGGAGAGAGAGACAGGGGTGGAAAGGAGGAAAGGAAGAAGGAGGAAGAAAGAAAATTGACTTGTATTGAGGGTGGGCAGGGCGCCGGTCGGTGGTGGTGTCAACATCACACCTAGGTCTCTAAATCTGGGCTCCTTCTGGCTGGACTTCTGGGCGGGGCGACCAGGAAGGGCAGAGGCACTTAGACAACCCGGCTCTTAGCAGATCCTTCCCTAACACCCAGCCCCGGCTCGCTCCCCTCGCTCGCCAACACCGCCCAGTCCTCGGATCTCCCCGTGCAGGCGCTGAGCCGCTGAGCGCTCCGTTCTGCGCGCCCTGCTCCGGGAGCCCCTCGGAACCCGCGGGGTAGGCATTCCCCTGCGCGCAGCCCGCCAGGACCAGGGACGGACCTGATGGGGATTTGCTCTAGAGTGCGATTTCCGGGAGGGACCTTCCTCCACCACTACGCCCTCCTCCCTGGACGGTGAGCTTGTGCTCCGCGCAGCAAGTTGGCGTCGCGGCTGCGGGTGGCGTTGAGTGCCCGGGCAGGCGACCCCGGGTGAGTGTGCGCACCCGGAGCCTAGAGACCCTTCCGCCCAGCTCGGCCCAGCGCCCCGACGCCATAGCCCGCAAGTCCCCGCCCCGGGTCGCCGGGGCTGTCACCCGAAGTCCTCGTCGGTGCCCCGGGAGCGCCGCCCGCCGGTTGGCTGCGGGTGCACGGAGCCCTGGGCGGGGGTGTTCCGAAAGCCCCTGCCTTCCTTGTCACGGCCGAAAATGACATCATTCCCCCTGGAGCTCTCGCCCCCACACCTTCGCCTTCTGCAGCTGGCGTCCAGCGCCACCGAGGCGTCCCTGCCTGCTCTCGGCCCTCTCTCCTCCACACCCCTGCTCAGAGCCAGCGCATCTGTGCCTACCCACCACCTCATCTCTTCCCGCGCGGAGCTAACAAGGCCCAAAGCCAGGCTAGCCTCCTCTTCCTCTATTTTCCCAGTTTCTTCTTAGCTTCCACCTCCTTTCAGACCCTCCAGCGCCCAATCCTGAGCGAGTCACCTTTCAGATGATAATAGACAGATAGGCTGGATAAATGGATAGATAAGTATATATAGATAATATATTCATATAGATAGATGATAGTTGGATATGTAATGGCAATAGAGATAGATAAACGATAGATAAATATAAATGGATGATAGGTAGGTGGATAGGAAGATGGTAGATGCATGGATGGACAGATGGTTGGATATATAGATACATGAATATATACAAAAGAGATAACCCAGGACTCCAGTCTGGCCAGGGCAGTACCCAGCCTTTCACAACCTGCTTCATAGAAATGAAGCTGCAGGGTTCCAGCTGCCTAAGCTGTGCAAACTGTAAAATGCTTCGAGCAGCTTAGCCTGGAAACCCAAGTTCTGCTTGCACATGGTTTGAGCACAGCTCCAGTTCTGCCAGGCTGGCCTGCTGGTATTGCCGTTCTTTCAATAAGCATCTGCTGACCTACTGTGCAGTCACCCACTGCTAGGGCCTGTGAGCCAGAGAGTAACAGGGTGTGTGCCTGCTTGTGAGGGGCTGACATTCTGACATCAGACCCCCACGCAGTAACCTCATGTGCTAGGTGCCCTGGGACAGATGGAGAATTCTAGAACACACAGGAATGAAAGCATCTGACCTGGGTCTTCAGAAATAGCTTGGAGGTTCCCAGAAGAAGGAAAGGTATTTTAGGTAGAGGCACCAGGGTGTGCCCATAGGAGGGGTGGGCCTGACCTTTCCTAGGATGAGGGGCAGTTTGGCAGGACTGGATGGCCACGTGGGTAGTGAACTGTGCTCAGAGAAGGGGAGAGAGCTGACTGAGGCCAGGTTGAGAGGGGCCCTGACCATCAGCCTATATCAACCTTTCCTAAGTCCTCTGCTAGACCTGTCCCCAGTCACCAAAAGTGACATAGGCCTCTTGGCCAGGTCCTCCAACTATGGACACGTGACTATACAGAGTTAATCAGCCCAGCCACGGGAAATGGCTCTGGATGTCAAAGGGTTACACTGCTGTCAGCAGGCCCTCCATCTGTCTGACCTAAATCCCCCCATCCACCCAGGACTGCCTCCCCCTCAGGGTGACTCAGCTCATGGCTCACTTCCTGCCACCGGCTGAGATGTGTAATTGGTTACCATAGTAATCCCAAGGAGCCAGTTCATACCTATCTTTCCTGAGGAGACCTGGGTGTCTAAATTGCTCCTCAAGTCAACGCTGGTGCACAGCTGCTCACCTGCAGAGGTATTTGACAGGTGGCATCTCAAGGCCTTCTTTCCCTGCATGAACTCAGAATGGGGGGAATGGTAGGGAAGGGGGGACCTCATAACAGATGCCTCCACTGTGGGGACACTAAGCAGGTATTTCTCTCCATAAGATTCAGGTCTCCAGAGGGAGGGGGACAGAGAACATAAAGGCAGGAGCTAGAACTGCTGTCAGAGTTTAGTGTCTGTGAAAACAACAACAACAACAACAACAGAATTTTCCACTATTCCAAGTCATGACACATATGTACCCTTCAAGAAATACACTTGACAGAGAGGCACACTTTTTTGTAAAATGATATAATTCTCGTCAAATCTACAGGTGCACACATGCACACACACACACAGCACATAATACTCTTCCTGAAACATGATCCATTACTCTCTTGCCCTAAAGCTTCAATAGCTCCCCAGTGCCAGGAAGACCAAACTCCTCACTCTGGCCTCAGACTCCATTTTGCACCTCTCCCTTATTATCTAGCTAGTAACCATCCTTGCTGCCCCTGACAGAGTCCTGCCACCCTCAATGCCACAGCCTTGGCAGACCACTTCCTGCTTCCCAAAAGTTCTCCAGCCACCATTAGTTCACACTGGACTGGGCTTCACTCCATGTCCAAGTCCTCAAGTCATCCTCAGCCCCAAGGCTAAGCCCCAATCCTCAGGCTCCCTCATCCCTTTCTTATCCTCAGTTAAAATGAAATCCCTCCTTCCCTCTACTAGGGATTTTTTGGAGCCCTAGTAGAAAACTGAGTCTGCCATGGACTATATAGATTTAAGTGTATCTATTGCCCCCCCATGGTGCATGGTCCCTGAAGGCAAACAGATGAATTTGTTTATTTTGGTGTCCCTTTTTCCTTCAGAGGGCCGAGCCTGGAGCTAAATCTAATATAAATTTCATGGCACTGATTCACGTCCCTCTCCTCTCTGAGTTGGTTTTGAAGAGCTTCGCCAGAGATAAATGAGGAAACCCTGGATGGACCAGTCATCGCACATCTGGCCATAGGAGACTCCATCCCCTGGTAAAGAGATGGGGATCCAAGAACAGAGGGGCCAGATCCTTCCCCTCTGGAGTTCTGAACCCCCTTGTAATAGTACTTCCTCCCAGCCCCCTCCCCCCCCCAACTCTTCAGGGCTTCAGCTATCCAAAGGGATTTCTGAGCCTTCTCCTCTGGGGATGGAGACAGGGCTCCCTGGCATCAGGCAAAGAAAGCAAGAGACTCAGTACAGGCCGCTAGCTAGAACATGCACGTGGTGCTCCTGCTACACCCAGGCCCGGCCCCGGGATGCAGATCTCACCTAGCGGTGGAGTAACCAGCTTGGCGGCAAGCTCTGGCCTCCAGGACACAGCTTGGGGAGGCTGTGGGTCGGAACCCTGACAGGCCTCAGCTGAGCTTGCACACGCAGCTTGTGGAGAGAAGGCTAATGTGGTTAATTGGTTCCAGCCTTCAGCTAAGAGTACAAGCATTGATTAGGCACCCGTGGGGCTCAGGAGCTGTGGCCTCTGAGGATCCTTTGTTCCTTATAAGCTTGAACCCAGAAAAGAGAAATCTAATCAGAGGTCACAGTGCTCACTTACAGCTGGGCCGAAGCATGGCAGAAAGGCGGTGGGTTATAAATAGTGGAGAAGCAACCACTGAGAAATCAATGGCAAAGAGAGAAGAAGGCTCTCTTTCCCCTGGTTGGGCACGGCAAGCCTCTTCGGGGAAGAGGGAGGCCCAGTTAGAGCAGATGACAGGGGACAAAGGGCCACCTTCCAGCTCAGCCCAGTCACAGTCCCCTGGCCTCTGTCAGAAGGGCTTGCACCTGCTCTGACTCCCAGAGCATGGGGACTTACAGGGTGAGAATGGGGCAAGGGAGCTGGCTGTGGAGCCAGGAGTCAGCCCCAGTGGATGTGATTGAATGCAGGAAGTGGGCACCATACGTGCACACTGCACCCAGAAACCTGACCCGTTTTCCTGTCATTCCTCAATCCCTACAGAAACTCATCCAAACATCCAGTCACCCAAATACCTAGCCATTCAAGAATTAGTTCAACAAATACGAATTGAGTCCCTACTCTATGTGACCCCTCTTGTAAAACGGTGGTAGTTCTACCTATGATCTGTGCTTCATAGAGCACTCATGAGAATGACATGAGAAAGCCAATGTCACAGGCTTGCAGCCTGTGAAGTATTAATAAGCACATGCTGGGAGGCGTGACTTAACAGGGAGAAACCCTTTGGGTACTTCGAAGAGAGCCCCTAAGGAACTCCTTCTCCCCTCCTGGTCCTTGCAATCCCAGCAGGGAACCGTTGACTGACATCACTGGCTAGGTTTCTCAGCCTGGCTTTTACTTTATCCTAATATGAAGACTGAGGAGGTATTTTTGACATCTTTACAAAAGTATACTCCCCCAAAACTTGCTGTATGACCTCAACAGGTCAGGTGACCTCTCTTTGTGTCAGTTTCCCATCTGTAAAGTGGGGATGGTATGAATAATTATCTTATGGGGCCACTGTGAAGACCTGAAGGGTTTGCATATGCATTGTTTCAAACAGCTGGCACACAGTAGCTATGCAAGTGTGAGCCACTTATGACCATGATGCCATATACCTGTGAGAAATTAGGATTCAGGCTCAAGTTTCACCAAGAACCTCAAGGAGACTATTGGACAAATGCTTCTGACTTGAAGACACATCAATCCCTAGTCTCCCCAGGCCTTAACCCACCTCCATACAGCAGCTTCCTTGAAGAGGAGACTCGAGGCCTCTCTTGCTATCTCAGACTAGACACTACAGAGTCTCATAGGGGAAGGAAGGGTAAATAAAGAATGCTGTATTTGCTCTTCTTACAATTCGGTGTGTGAACATGTTGGATTTTCATTGTGATAAGGAGAAGAATGAGGCATACAACTAAAAGGATGGACAGGTGAGGGTTTCTAGATGCTGCAGGCTTCCATTACATTCTATCAGATTAAGGATGCTCTTAGTATACAAACCCTTAAGCAGAGGCACAGCCTTGTTTAAGTAATGGTTACCACTCACAACACAAATATTAATCGATAGTTATTTGCTTCTTCGGAGTTCATAGTAGCTTCTGGTCTTCTGCCACCTCAAGCAGAAAACAATCCCCAAAAGAGTAAGAAGCAGCTGTGACCAGGAGCCCAACCAACATCACGTAGGATCCTGAAAGCTCCAAGGTGCATGGAGACTTTGTTGTGAAGCACATCAGAGTTCATGACTGCTTGTGCATTCTTGGTCCTACTATACTTAAAAAAACCAAAAACAAAAAAAACAGAGCCTCATATCCTCCCTTCTTGATTTTCAGCTTTATTCTCCTGTGCATAGACTTAACCAGCCTCCAAAGATATCACTGTGATAAGACACAATCCCTGCCCTCAAGGAACAATTAGAGTAAGCCTATCTCCTTGAACTTGGTCTTGCTCCACATAGCCCTCTTTCCTCCTGCCTGTGACCCTCACACCATTATTGTTGGCTAGTACTAATGACGGCTTCTGTATTCCCAACAGCATTTATATATAGTCCCTGCCTCCAGCTGAACACTGGACCAGACCCTGCAGAACACAAAGAAAAGAGAGCCACAGCCCACTGCAGAACTTTGCAAAGAATGTAACCAAAGAAGGCCCAGCCTCGGAATGCTTTCAGTCCAGCGGCAGCATGTCCTAGACAGAGTGGCCCCTCTCTTTTAAGACAGCAGCCCTTCTCACACATGTGATTATGACACGTAACAGACAGTAGGGGCCAAAAGCACATGAAGTCTAGAAAAAGGCCCTGAAGAGCAGCATTCCCATAAGTCCTATTGGAAAAGGCCTGCAGAGATGACCAAGCCCACCAGCCTGCCTAGGTTAACGTGACCATCACTGGGAGGAGTAGAATCTTTAAACATGGACTTGGGAATTTGGGCTCTGGATTCAGTGAACCAAAACTCTCTTGCTGATAAGAAGTGGCCAAATGGCACCCTCCTACACTGTTGGTGGGCATGTAAACTGGTGCAACCCCNTAGCCACATGGTCCCTGGATCCAAGTCAGAGGGTTTACCTCAAGGGCAAGAGCACAGGATATTAGGCCAACACCAGAAGATCCTGGACACAGCGTGTGCGACAATGAGCATCAAAGTGCCAAAGTGGTTCATCCATCAAGGGACAAAGCAGGCGGTGGGAGCGGAGAACTCCTGTGCTTCCACCTGTTATCTTCTCCTGTCTTTGCAACAACTATTGTTGACAGTTTGACGATTCCCCTCTTACAGAGGCAAAAACTGAGGCTCAGAGGAATTATCCTACCCAAGGAGCTGCAGTTGGTAAGTGGCAGAACCAAGACGCAACCTTTTTGTTCCTAACGCTTGGGTTTTGTCAGGTATAAATGCTTTCCATTTCTATATTTGTTATTAATATTTAATCAATATTTAATCCATCAGGCCCCTTTTAAACATCCTCAATGTCCTAGGGCCGCGGCTAGGCGTCTCTAAAGCAAGGCTCCTTGAACTTGGGTTCCTGCTTTCCCAGGCCCGCGGGAAAGTGCCACTCCTCCCGGTTCCTGCGCCGCGACGCTGGCGCCGACAGCACAGCGCTCCCAGTTACCCCGCTGAGGCAATTTCAGCTCCAATTTGTTCAAACTCCAGACCAAAGGCTCAGACTCAGCCTCTGATGTGCTGAACAAAAAGCCAGAGACAGGAACTTGTCTCAATCAGTGAGTCAGGGCGAGCGGTGAGAAAGTGCTGGGGCTGGAAGGACGGCTCGCCCTCGGCGCGGTGTCCCCATTTCTCACGGCTGCGCAAACCCCGCCGACCCGGCCCCGCCACCGCCAGGGGCGCTGCTCTCAGACCCGGCGCGCGCTCCGGACACCTGCAGACTCCCCGCCCCGCCCCGCCCTGCCCGCGGGGGGGCTGGGGCGCCTCACTGGCCCCTCCAGGCCTCTGAAGCCTTGCTTGGAGGCCACAGTTTGAGAAACACTGCATGGGGGCGGAGGGCCCTGGCGGGGGCAGGCGGGGTGAGGGTGGGAATGGGGGTGGTTGAGGTCCGCGATTCTGCGAGTGGAGAGAACTTAAAGAGAGATAGAGGGAGATGCTTCCATTTAGAGCTGAGAAAATCCACAATCAGAGAAGGGCCTGTTCCTTCAGTATGTTTTAGAACTGCCTTTCTTTCAGGTAGCGTTTTCACAAAGGTACCCGCTGAACAAAGTCGCCTTCCTCTGGCTGAGAATTTCTCCCCGACCTCTGCACTACTGGGAGCAGCACTGTTCCCCTCCTAAAGAATATTGGTCACTTGGCGCTTCTAAGTGACTCAGTCGGTTAAGCGGCCGACTTTGGCTCAGGTCATGATCTCAGCTTGTGGGTTCGAGCCCCGCATCAGCCTCTGTGCTGACAGCTTGGAGCCTGGAGCCTGCTTCAGATTCTGTGTCTCCCTCTCTCTCTGTACCTCCCCTGCGCGCTCTCTCTCTCTCTCTCAAAAAATAAAGAAATACTAAAAAAAAAAAAAAAGAAAAGAAAAAATGCGAATCACTCTACACCTTTCTTCTAGGTGTCTTGGGAGGCGGGAACATTTGCACAAGGGGAACTTGAAACTTCAGGAGAAGAATAGGGTGGGGAGAATCATGACTGCAAAAGAACTGAGGAAAAGCCTCATAACTATCTGTTCTTTCTTACTCTATAACCCACACATCACTGCAGACACAGACAGCCCTCAACCAAAGCCATGTTGCACATCTTAAAGTACTCATAAAAGATAATGTACAATCGCTTTCCACTTTCTACTCTTTGCTCCAAAGAAGCAGTTCAGGAATTACCTCTCCCATAGTTGTAAATGAAATATTAATACATTATTTTCCCTTGTTGCCGACAAAATTAAGAGGTGTGTGTGTGTGTGTGTGTGTGTGTGTGTGAGAGAGAGAGAGAGAGAGAGAGAGATATTCTCCATCCAAATGTTTACTCCTTTTCTGATTTCGTGACTGGGTTGTTGACTCCCGCCCCCCTGCCCCATCAGCCTGTCCCCAGCTGAGTGACCTGGGACAAGTTACCCAACTTCCGATCTGTTTTCTCACCAGTGAAATGGGCATGAGACAGAAGCTGTGTCATAGGGTGCTCCATGTATTAAAGAAGGTAATTCAGGTAATATGCTTAGTAGGGTTTCTGGCACATAAGAAGTGTTCGATAAATGATAGCATGAGTCGGTCATCACTGCTATTAATGAACTGAAATATTGCTCCCTATGAAGTATGTGGCTGTCCTCAGCCTCTGACTCATGCTTATTACTCAAGGCTTCATCCACATCCATGCCAGCGCCATCACACCTCTGCCAAATCACCCAGATTTCTTAAAGGTGCCCTCCATCATTTCCATCACCTGGCCTCCATGAATGCCAAGGAGCTGTGGAAGAGAGTCTAGAATTGATGCCTCCTGAAAGAGAAAGTACACAGGGTGGGAACTGAGAGCCCTGGAGATGCCTAAAACTGGACTGTCTCTCCTTCCCCAAGGTTGCAGGTATGTCCTGGATTGCAGTAGCAACTGTGGCTAGCCCAGTCACATGGTCACTAACCTGGTCAAAGCCTGCTCCCTAACTCGGCTGTCTGAGTCCCTGCAGTTCCTCGGTAACCAAGGTCTGCAGTTGAGGCCACAGGGTCAGATCTGCTCCAGAAGAGAGCTCTGACATGAACAGGGGGAGCAAGGTGCTCTCACCTTCCACAGAACCTTTGAGCTGACTAGAGCATGTCATGCAGGGGTGAGACAGAATCTAGTTCATCAAAAGTTCAAATGCTGGTGAGAAAGTCCCAGACACTTTTGTTCCAGCATCATCTCCCAAACAGCCGTCCATCTGTTGGAACCCTGTACTCACCTCTCCAGATTCATGTCTACTCAAATAAAAACTTCAATTCAGTGGTTACATTTGATGTCGCTGCCGCCTTTCAACAGTTTTACATAATCTGACTTTAGAGCCTTTCTTTATAATATGCTTCTCTTCTAAAAGGAACCGATACTTTGGTTGATGGTGTCTATTCAAAAATGCCTATTGGATACCTGCTGGGGCCAGCCAGGAGCTAGACACTTGGGGTGCAGGCAGGGGTGGCAGGGGAAAAGATGCCAGAGACACATCTTTCCTTCCAGAAAGCTTCAAGTCGGGGCAGCGTGAGGGGAGACAGAGACTCAGGCAACTAATCCCAACACATGCCAGGCTGGGTACAACTCTGAAAGAGGTGAACACAAATTGCTTCAGGAACAAAAGGCTAATTCCTGTGTTTGCATAGGCCTGTGATTGCGAGCTTGCGAATTCATGAGTTAGAATTTATGAATATACAATCGTGGTGCATGAAATAAAGCTCTTGATCTAATAATACTAATACACGCTAGATAGAGTGTGACCGGATGAGTAATTAGTGAGGCTCTGGGGTGTGATATTGTTATCCTCGCTTGTAGAGGGAGGAATGGAAACTCCCTACATTTATAAACAACAGTGCTCTCCAGTAGGGCAGCCTCAGGCCACACAGGGCTAGTGAGCGCCAGAAATGTGGCTGGTCCAAACTGAGATGTGCTATGCGTGGTAACTCTCCACCAGATATCAGACTTAGTACGAAACACTGACAGCTCAAGAATAAATGTTTTATCGATTACGTGTTTCAATGATATTATTTCTGATAGATATTGGATTGATGAAACATCATTATAGATCTGTTCTTAAAATTAATTTCACTTACTTCTTTTTACTTTTGTGAATGTGGCTACTAAAGATGTAAACTCCCAAACGTGGTTTGCATTTTCAGTCCACGTCATGTTTCCATTGCAAATGGAGATCCAGAGCATCATTTAAAACTCACAAGTCTCCAAAGTAGGCATTAGCCCCATTTTAGTTTTTAAAAAATATTTTTTAAGTTTATTTATTTATTTTGAGAGAGAGAGAGAGAGCGCACAAGTGGGGGAAGAACAGAGAGAGGGAAAGAATCCCAAGCAAGCTCTTCACTGTCAGCACAGAGCCCAATGTAGGGCTCAAATTCACAAACCAAACCACGAGATCATGACCTGATCTCATATATTTCCTATATATCCCCTGCACGCGCTTCCACACACAGGTCTCCAAGAAGCAACATTCCCGCCCCAGCATGGTACATGTGTTACAATCGATGAGCCCACATTGAGCCATCACTCTCACCTAGAACCCTTAGTTTGTACTAGGGGTCACTCTTGTGTTCATTAAGTGCTGCACACTCTATGGGCTTGGACAAATGTATAACATCATGAATCCACTATTACAGTTTCATACAGAAGAGGTTCACTGCCCTAAAATCATCTGTGCTTCACCTGCTCATCCTTCCTTCCCCTTAACCCCTGGTGACCACTGACCTTTTTACTGTCTCCATAGTTTTGCCTTTTCCAGAATGCCATACAGTTGGAATCAAGCATATGCAGCCTTTCCATATTGGCATCTTTCATCTAGTAAAATGCCCTTCAGGTTCTTCTACATCTTTCCATGCCTTGATATACTAATTTCTTTTTAGTGATAATTATTGATTAATTATCCATTGTCTGGATGCACCACAGTTTATTTTTCCAGTAACATCTTGTCTGCTTCTAAGTTTGGGCAATTATGAATAAAGCTTCTGTAAACATCCATGTGCAGGTTTTTTTGTGAACATAGGTTTTCAACTCCTTTGTGTAGATGCCAAGGAGCACAGCTGCTGGATCATATGGTAAGAGTATGTTTAGTTTTGTTAAGAAACTGCCAAACTGTCCCCGAAGTGGCCACACCATTTTGCATTCCCACTGGCAATGAATAAGAGACCATACTACTTTTGATGAGCTATTACCACGTTATCAGGAGCTCCTAGTAACATGTTATTTTTTAGGAGCTTCACCTCTGTGTCCCCTGCCTACTGAGCCCAGACCCCAGCTATCCAACTTTACTGTGACTCCTGCTTGTATTTAGCTCTCAGTGTATGTACCTTTGCTCCTTAATAATAATTACACTAATGGCAAGCACTTAATATGAGTTGGGCACTGGGCAAAACTCTTCCTGTGTATCATCCCACTCACCCTCACAACAACACTCTGTGTGGGTACTATCAGATCCCCATTTACACCTGTGAAAACTGAGGTTCTGATATAATAGTGGCTTGCTGAGATCACCCAGCTGGGGGTTGGTAGTGGTGGGATTAAAATGCTCTGCGGTTGACCCCTGGGCTGGGCTGCTCCTGATACATGTCTGTCTTACTCAGCTGTGAATTCCTGTCGAACCAGGGCCATGCCTCACTCACTTGGAACTGTGCCTCCTTGGCAGTCATCGTGAACGCTGGCTGAGCCTTCAGTGACCCTCCCTGTCCTATGTCACAGGCACTGCTCTTTACTCCCACATGGCCCGTCCCCAAGAACGTCATCTTGTTTCTTTACCATTCATGCCCCTCGCTCCCAGGCTCCTGCACCCTCACACCCCCACTTTTCCTTCTGGGCTGACAACCCTCAAGTCCCACACCCATCCCAGCCCCCTGAAAGCCTCTCCGTCTTAGAACACTGTGGACACTGTGGACACTTCTCCTAAATGGCCCTCTGCCATCACATTCACTGTTATGGACTGAATGTTTGTGTCCCCCCAGAATTCATGTGCTGATGCCTTAAGTGGTTCTAATACCTCAGCAACCTGAGGTGCGCCTGGGTGGCTCAGTCAGTTAAGCATCCAACCCTGATATTGGCTCAGGTCATGGTCTTGTGGTTATAAGGTCAAACCCCACATTGGGCTACACACTGAGTGTGGAGTGTGCTTGGGATTCTCTCTCCCTCTCTCTCTCTCTCTGTGCCTTCCCTCTTCATGCTTTCTTTTCCTCTCTTAAAATAAATAAACATCTAAAAAAAATACCTTAGCAACCTGCTTAAGCAAACCAAAACCTAAGGCTAGCCCTCAATGTGATACAGTTAGGAGGAGACTGGGATAGATAAGGTCATGGGGCCTCCATGGTGGGATTAAAGCCTTTATAGGGAGGTGAAGGGATAGGACTCGCTCTCTCTACCATATGAGGACACAGGGAGAAGGGAGCTATGTGTGAACTAAGAGGGTTCTTACCTGAACCGAACTATGCTGGGTCAGGGAGCCTAGGAAACTTGCGACAGAAGTGTTTGTTCTTCCAGCTATCCAGTCTGTGGTATCTGTCATCACAGCCCAACTTAACTAAGAAAGACTTCATTGTCTCCCCTTGCCAAGCCACCCCATCCCCATTTCCCTATCTCAGTGATATATTCTTTTGCCCTTCTGCCAGTATCCTGAAATCTGGGAGTCTAACTCCTCTCTTACTCAAATTCTTACCTCTCAATTCTCCCTTGAGAACTCCCCTTGGACTAATCTTTTCCTTTCCATCCCTGCTATACTCTGCTGATCCAAGTGATTTCCATCCACTTTGGAACAACTTTTACAGTCTAACTGGCCTTCATTCCTCCAGTGTCCCTTTGTCCAGTCCATCCTATGTGTAAATCTGCAACAATAATACCCAAACCATGCACACCACTTTACAACCTGCTATGGCTCCCAACTGCTCCCTGGATTAAGTCCACTCTTTAGTATTCACAGTCTGCAGTAATCCAGCCCCCAAGGCTGTGCCTATCTCAGCTCCCCATGTAGATCTCTGCACCTGCCCAGCCA
>NW_027530969.1:3142859-3158673 GCF_008692635.1 Crocuta crocuta
CCATCCCCCTCCTCCTCCCCCCCCCTCTTCTCTTGCACAAGCTGTGCTCATTTGCATCTCCACAAGTGGCTCCACCTACCACCCCCTGACCCAAAAGGCCCTGATCCCTCTTCCTTTTCCATCTGGATGCCAACAAGCCTTCCAAAATGGTCCCAAATCCAGCCATGCCAGGAAAATTGTCTCATAATGCCAGCCCTGTGGGATTGGTCCTTGCAGACTATCCAAAGAGAGAACACTGGTGCTGCCATTGCTTTTTCTCTCTGACACCTGGCAGCTGAAGCCCCTTGTGTACTAATTAGTACCTATTTTGGGTATCTACAGTGAGAAGGTATCCAAAAATCTGCAGATTGAACACCTTTAATTAACACAAAAGTAAAAAATAAATAATCTAGTGACAACACCCCATAAAATATAACCCTCCTCTTGAGAAATATGGTATGTGGCTGAATGATACCCATGCAGTGACCCTGTGCAAGTGTCCCATAGAACCTGAGATCCCTGTCAAAGGATGTTTCTGAGGTGGAAGGGCTACAGTTCAGTTAATGTCTTTGGGGCTGTGATGACAGGATCAGGTCCAGCCCAGCCTCCTACTGGACAAGGACCAGGGGCCTTTTGCTACCTGCATCAGAAGACTCACAGCACAGACTGCCAATAGTCATATCAGAGATCTCTGAGGCACAGAAGGTGTGATGGCATCAAGTGAAACCTCCCTACCTTAATGTCCTCATCTGAAAGACCCCAAATAGGGAGACCAGCCAGGGAAAGCCTCCCTTTGGCTCCCTCATCAAGTACACATGTTGCTACCGCTTAACAGATGTGAATCATGTGCAAGGCCTGGGGTAAGAGCCCTAAGTGCTGTTCCATTTCAATATTACAAGAATCCTATCAAGCAAATGGTCGGTGTACTACCATTTTAAAAATTAGGCAATTCAAGCCCGAGGAGGTTGCACAGCTAGAAAAAGGCAGAGCTAGTGTCCGGGACATTGAGTGACTACCTCCCTGGCTCACAGTGAACCTCCCTTCTGTAACTGCCCCTCCCCCAGTCTCAGGGGTGGGTCCCTGCTAGCCTCGCCTCACCGAGATGACTGTCCACTGGCTCCTGCTGGCTGGACCAGAGACAGACTCCTGATTCAAATTAGGCCAATCAGAAGCCCTTCCCCAGACTCTGCCCCCTCAGCAGAAGAGCACCTGACCCAAGCTAAACTCATCAGACCTTGGCACTGGGAGAGAAAATTGCTGAGAGAGATTGAGAAGGGGGTGGGGAGAAAGCACCTGGGATCGTTTGGACTTGCACCTGCTGACCTGTGGTGATTCCCAGGGCCCAGCTCTTTCTTGGGTCTCCTGAGATATCTGCTACAGGCTATTGTAGCTCAGTGGTTTCTGTTCCATGGAGAAGACTACTACGCAATCAAGGTCTGACTACATACAGCCCTGGGGCTGCAGAGACAAGCATAGCCCCCAGAGGCTCCTGGCTCAGGAAGCTGGCTCCACAGTGGAAAGAAACACTCCACTCCGTTCCACTTCCACAGGGAGACAGGCCAGGAGAACAAAACTGTGAGGCTCTGTGGGTCTAGGAAGCTAGCACAGGAAAGTGGAGACTCAGGGACACTCAGCAGCTGTCTTCCAGGACTCAAAGAGCTGCCACATACAGAAGGGGGAACCACTCTGAGTTGGGCCAAGGGGGCAAAGGGATGAAAAATGACTGGAAGGCACATGGAGGCCAAGTTCGGGGTACTGGAGAGAACTTTGCTGGAAAGTTCTGTCTCAGCTCAAGTGTCACCTCATCCTCCAAATCTTCCCTAACTCCCCTGGCTAAAAGGAGCTTCTCATGTGAAACTAGCAATCTAGTCACACTTCCTGGTCTATACATCACTTTTTTTAAAAAAGTTTGTTTGTTTTACTTATTTATTTATTTATGAGAAAGAGAAACAGAGAGTGAGGGAGGGACAGAGAGAGAGATGGAGGGAGAGAATCTGAAGCAGGCTCCACACTGTCAGCACAGAGCCCAAGGAAGAGCTCAAACCCACAAACCATGAGATCATGACCTGAGCTGAAGTCAGACACTTAACTAAACGAGCCACCCAGGAGCCCCTATACATCTTGCTTTCTACTAAGTGTTATGGTAAGTTAATATATAAATCTTTACTCTGTACTAGACTGGAAAGTATAGAGACAGAACCCATGGCTGATTTATTTTTGGAGAGTCCCAAAGTACCCAGTCTATTCTCCAGTCTGTAAAAAGAATGGATGAATGTTTATTGAATGAGTGCATATTGAGACTCTCATCAGGCAGCAGGTATCCTGCCGCAGCTGTGTCCACATCCAAAGCTTCCAAGAGGGGCTTCCCCAGGGGGCAAGAGACTGGGCTTACCACAAGGTCCCTTACAACTCCTGAATTACAGGGTCCTGGTGCCCCTCTAGGAGAATTTTGCCTTTGCTCATCTAGTTTTTCCTTTGCCTCCTTCACAAGTTGGCACTAGACGTAGGGCTTAGAGCCAGATTAGCGACGAAAGCTGTCAAAAAATATCACCCCTCCAGAAAAAGCAAGGGAAAACAACATCTTGGTGGGTTTTTCCAGGGGAAGAAAAAGTGAAATAGTCTCTTTCTGCCTTCTATGTGTTGCCCTAAAATGGCAGTTTTGCAGAGGGAAAACATATTTTTCCTGAGCAAAGCTGTTTGTGGTGTGAAAGATGGAGTGTGTGTGCTGAGTACAAAGACACAAATTGGCCTGAGGCTCAGCTACGCATGCTATTTTTGCAGGAGTTTAAATTGTGAAGGAAGGGGTTGGGGAAAGAAAAAATAAAATCTTTGTTTTGTGAAAATGGAAAAAAAAATATTGGCCTGGATCAAATTCAAACCTGGCATCTGGTATGAAGGAGGCCTGTAATAGAGATGCGCTGGATGAAGGAATAGATACCGAGGGGACAAGCACCCTATTTGCTCTCTCCAAGCTCACCACGGAAGCTGTAGGTTCCCTCCAATAGCAGGATGGCTTGGCACCTGGGGCCATCCGCAGACTAGAGCATCCAGCTTCTGTGCCGGGTCATGGCCAGGCATTCCTCTGAGCCCCACCTCACAAAGAACTTGAGAAGACTGAAGGAGATAATGCCTATAATGGCATTGCATCAGTCCTAGCCCCTGGTGAGCACTGAGGAGTGGTGGTGGCTTTGCTGGTGATAGTGATGGTGTGAGGATGATGATGATGGTGATGATGATGAAGAAGATAATCATGATAGTAATGATGATGATAGCGGTGATAGTGATGGTGTGAGGATGATGATGATGGTGATGGTGATGATGATGAAGAAGATAATCATGATAATAATGATGATGATAGCGGTGATAGTGATGGTGGCTCTTGCCTCACCTACCATGGGCACAGCTCTACAGCCCCTTCTTCCCCTCACAGTTCTACCACCCCCTCTGTCTCAGAAAGACTCAAAGTCTACCTGGACCACAGTCATCCAAAGATAGTCTGAGAACCACCAGCATCAGAAAGCTCCTGAGTGTATATGAACTGTGCAGACCCCCAGCTCACCCCAGAACTTCATATTGTGACTCTCAGAAGGGGGCCTAGAAGCACATTGTAAACACACTCCCCAGGTAGTTCTTATATAACTGGAAGTAGAGAACCACCTATGAAGCCAAGTCGCTCATTCTACCTATGAGAAAACTGAGGCAGGGAGGAAAACAGGTGAGCAGTCCAGGGATGGCAGAGCCAGAACCAGACCTGATCCTCAAAATCCAAAAGCAGTGTGCTTGTCACCCCAGCACAGCCTGTTGTTTATTCGACAGTGATGTGTGGAGTGCTGACTGTCGAAGGAACACTATCCAGGACCAAAACCAAATCAGACGAAATGCCTGCCCTCAACAAGCACACACCTGGGTGGGGGAGAAAGTGAATGCCAGGTGAGGGGAGGGGCTGAATGGGGAGGGATGGCGAGATGCATGGAGCATCTCAATGGCTGTGTGACAGTGTGCAGGGAAGGAACTTTACCCGAGCTTTGCAGGATGAGCAGAATTTGCCAAACAAAATAAAAAGAACACTGTGGGTGGAGACAACAGTACAAGCAAAGGCATAAAAAGGTGGAAGGAATGTGGAGGGTGTTTGTGGGTAAGAGGAGGAAGCTCCTGGTGGGACGGAGCCGCATGAGGCACAGGGCTGAGGAGCCAGACAGCATGAGCCTGATGCTGTGCTGAGAAGCTTGGATTTTACCTTGTAAGTGACGGAGAGCCGTGGAGGCTTTCCAGGAAGGGAGAATCATGTATCTTAGGAAGATCAGCATGATAGCAACTTAAAACTAGATAGATGGGAGACAACTTTGGCCCTGAACCCTGGTCCTAAAGGTGCCAGGGGATGCCAGGTGGGACAGCTGCAAGCTGCCTAGGCCTGTCCATCCTCCCACCTCCTGCCTGCCTTTGATGAGGACAGGGTGAGAGAGTGAAAGGGTGAATATGTGACACTGAATGCCCAGGGCTGTTCTATGCTGTGTCCCAACGCAGCACACTCATCTCAGTATATCTCAGCCCAGCCTTGTCTGTTCCCTTGTGACAATAAATAAGATGGGCTTCTCTTGGGGTATGTTGTTAATGTGCTGGCTGAGCCCTGAGAGACAGAGTGGGCGAAGGAGGTGGTAGCATCAGCGGGGGCCCCAGAAACTGAGTCTCAGATCCATATTCATTTAGTAGCAGCGTGATCTTGACCAATTTGCAGATTCTCTCTGAGCCTCAGTCTCCTCATCTGTAAAACAGGGATGATGATACTTACCTTAAGGAGCTAACCTGATGTTGGAAGACAGTATGACAAACACGGCTCAGTGCCCAGTGCAGCATGGGCACAAGCTATCTGGTGGCTGCTTGGGTGATGATGATGATGATGATGACGACGATGATGATGATGACAATGATGACGTAGCATCTCATTTCCTGCTCTCCTTACCACCAGCGTCAGCAGTATCGTCAAATCATCTTCCTGCATTGTGGTGGCTCGGGCCCCTCATCAGCCACGCAGGAGCCAGGAGACCAAAACACAGATGGAGCTCTCTGCTTCAGACTCTGAGCAAAGTGCAGCCACTGGAGAGATGGAGGATCAAGAGCAAATCTCTGCACCCAAATAGGGTTGTCTGGCCTCCAAGGGGCAAAGGGTCCAAACAGTGCTCACTGCACACACACAAAGGGCAGCCTGAGAGAGACTCCAAAGCCTGAGAGCATGCTCTGTTCTACAGCTAAACTTGCAGAACCCAGGCTGTATATTGGACTTCTTGGGGTTCTTGATGAAGACTCTGGAGGCCTGAAATGTCCCATTCTGCCCAGAAACAGCACAAGTAAGGATTTTGTAGGTATTGACAGTGACAGTAGCTTACATACAGACAGACAGTGGTGGGTCATTTACAAAGCACTTTTGGATGCATCATCCTGTCGGGGAGGCAGGGAGATTAGTATATTGATGCTGCAGTTGGAGAAACTTAGGACAGGGAAGGAAGTGGTTTCCCTGAAGTGCCACAGCTCACAGCAAGGAAAAAGGCAGGTCTGACTCCTCTCCTGTCTAGCGCTGCTCTGTGTCTGATTAGATGTCACACGTGAAAGTCCCTTCCTAATGAGTATAGAGACGAGCATTTCAGAGGTTATAGGATCTCAGAAAGTTTCTAGTCTGATACAATAGATGGCCACCTAGTTCTAGACAAGAGGAGGGATCCTAGAACAACACATTCTGTGCCCTGCCTCAGTGAATCGGGTATGTTTAAAGTAAGGACCCCATAGAGATGCTCTGACCAAGTAGTTTTCAAGCTGTTGAACTTGAATCTCACCACCCAGTGTGGACCAGCAGTGTCAGCATTACCTGGGAGCTTGTTAGGAATGCAAATTCTCAGCCTCAGCCTAGACCTGCTGAGTCAGGATCTCTGGGGGTGCCCTCCCCCCAGGAATCTGTATTTTACCAAACTCTCGGCTGCATGCTAAATTTTGAGCATGTAGCCCACTAACTCTGACACACTCTGAAATTTGAGAAACATTGCTGTTAAGAGTGAGGGAAAAGGATCTGGGAGGGTTCAACAGAAGTTGGAGGCAAGTTTCATAAGGTTGATATAATGATGTTTTTAAACCACAATAAAAAAAATAGCTTTTGGGGCTCCTCAGTGACTCAGTTGGTTAAGCATCCAACTTTGCTCAGATCATGATCTAGCAGTTTGTGGGTATGAGTCCCACATCGGGCTCTGGGCTGACAGCTGGAGCCTGGAGCCTGCTTTAGATTCTGTGTCTCCTCTCTCTGCCCCTCCCCGCCTTGTGCCCTCTCTCTCTCTCTCTCAAATATAAAAATAAAAATAAAAAACATTTAAAAAATAGCCCTAATGCTCTAAGTTATGCATCAAATTTTGATACCTTGAAGGCCACCAATACCATTAACTTGGGCCATGGGGTTATGTCACAATTGTGCAGGCTGGGCCAGGAGACTCAAGTTTGAACTCCCCGGAAGATGGCTATGGCTGCGCAGAGGTATTCCGTGAGCACAGAGCTGTGCATGCCCAACGCTGTCAAATGCACTCGCTGGCCCACTGAGCTGGCTCCCACGGGCTACGCTTACTGAATGCCAGGCGTGCAGATGCTTCCCGGCTCTGTGTGGAAGCCAGCTGTGCAATCACAGGAAATGCACAACTTGTCCTGTTCTCATCATTTCATAGATAACATCATTGCCTTTTGTAGGTTTTTCTATTTATTATTATCCCATTCATGTTTATGATAAGGGATGCACATCATTCAATGTTTTTACTGTGGAACAAAAATTATCCAACACTCCTCTGTTAAGTTTCTGGATTTGTTTCACCCAAGAGGAAACAGCTCAACATTATAAGTTGGGCTGTGAGAAAACTCTTACCACTTATAGCTATATGATTTAAGCTGATCAGAATTTTCTTAATTTTCTCTATCACACACTCACACACACACACACACACACACACACACACACACACACACACACACACTGAAAGTAATTAGGGGCACCTGAGTGGCTCAGTTGGTTAAGCATCTGACTTTGTCTCAGGTCATGATCTTGCGGTCTGTGTGAGTTTGAGCCCTACATTGGGCTCTGTGCTGACAGCTCAGATTCTGTTTCCCTCTCTCTGCCCCTCCTCCACTTGCACTCTGTCTCTCTCTCAAAAATAAAACAAACATTAAAAAAATTTTTTAATGGAAGTAATTAACATCAACAATGGTATGTACGTATATTAACTATAACCCTTGATTTCAAATCTGTGTATTGTCAGAGTCAACCCATTTTCCCCTCATTTACCAATTTTAAAAAGTGAACATACTAAACTCTAACTTATGGGACACTTTTTTATATGAACAACATTACTTGCATGTATTTTGTATTTGAGAACTTCATATAGGATTTCATTTGAGGAAAAGATGCTTCTGCTTTTAAAAAGATAGAAAATTAATAAAATTAAAATTAATAATTTAAGCCAATCCTTTCATTTTATAGACAAGGGATCTGAATCTTCCTGAGGTGATGGGAGTCACCTGGGGTCACACAGGCATTTTAAATATAATTAAACCAGAAATCAGGGAAACATTTGCTGTTCAGGAGAACCCTAATAAGTTGAGGGGAGAAGGGAAGGGTATACCTCAGAGATTCAGAGAAGTAATTTTACACGTTTAATAAATTTAGTGATTTTCATCCTTTAAGGATTTGGAGAAATCAAATCCTTAATCCTCCAGTTTGGCCAGGGGGGAGTGGGTGGGCTTCTGTTGCCTTAACTACCTGGTTACATCCACCATTAGAAAAATGGGAAGCCCCCACTCCCCCCCCAAAATCACAGTTCACAGTCCACTCTCTGCTGCGGGAAGGGCAGGTCACTCAGATCTGGCTGCTCAGAACTCACATTCCCCTGGGCACAGGGAGGCTGGTTCTGGGAAGACCCACGACCCAGCTGGAGCTAGAAGACCCAAGGAGACTTTGGCGGGAAGAACCTTGAAGTGTAATCACTGCCACAGAAACCCAGAAAGGAAACATACACCACTCACCCCACCTGCTTGGCCAATGGAAAGCCAAGAAGGGTAAGCAAGCAAATGTATTCCAGGCACGCAAATCCATTTGAGATCTAACTTACAGGTCTGAAATAGGAAAGAGGCAAAGTGTAGTAAAAAAGGCAGGGAGAGGCAGCATGGAAGGGTAGAGACTGAAGACCTGGGAAGGTGACCAAGACTAACGGCGTGGGGGAAACCCAGGAGCACGGGCTCTGCAGCCTCAGGGGGTTGGGGGGGCAGCAACCATGGCTATGCTGAGGCACCCCGTCCCTTCTTACTGGGCACAGCCTGTGTGTGTTGGGTATTTGGAGGCTGGCAGGCCCTTGAGGGACCTCTGTGGACCAAGTCCTTTCACAGATGATGGCAATGGGGCCCAGGTGCAACCGTGGCTGGTTCCAACAAAGGACTTGGAGCAGAGAGCCCCATGACTTCCAAAGTGAGCAGGAAAAGTGGGATTGTTGGGGTCAGGGGACAACAGGCTGACACCGGTGGCCGGCAAGCCAGCCTGGTGACCACAAGCCCTCTATGAGGATTTGCACCAACTGCCGTTTGTACTCCCCTCTTCCCTCACACAGCTCCCCGGGACTGCAGGAGCTTGAATACATGTTTGTGGAATGAATGAATGAATGAATGAATGTCCAAGGCCCTACCTGTGTGTACAGCTCCCACTTACCAGCAGATCCAGGTGGGGAAAGCTGCTCTCCAGAGAGCAAAAGAATGTCAGCCTTTAGCAGAACAAGCTTCCCTTGTTCTTCCCTTCACTCCTTAGCAGTATAACTTGCTAATTGCTGATGCACGGACTTATTCAGGAATCACTCATGCCTCCGTGGCTGGAGTTTCCTGCCTTTCTTCTTTCTTTCTCCCCCGCCCCAACATTATCCTGTCTTATACATTTTATTTTTTTATCTTAAAATCTGAATTTTCTTTTTTCTAAATATAGTTTATTGTCAAGTTGGCTTTCATATAACTCCCAGTGTTCATCCCAATAAATGCTCTCCTCAATGCCCATCACCCATTTCCCCCTCTCCACCACCCCCAATCTTCTTCTCAAAGCTGGAGTTTCCTGCCTTTCAACAATCACTCACCTTTCCCAGCCAGCCAGCCCTCCACACCTCCCAGATTAGGGAGGTGAAGAAGTTAGGAAGAAAAATAACCGCAAGCAGTTCCGTAGAAAGGACAAGGCTTTGCAATGAGAAAGGCAGACAGGCAAAGGTGCCCCCACTTTCCACTTCCCTTCCTCAGATACAGGCCGTTTCCTTCCTCCCTCCCTCCCTTCCTTCCTTCCTGGCTCACCTGGCCTCCTGTCAGATGGGAATCATTGGTCACAGCTGTTGCATTCCCATAGGGAAAACCAAACCTCAGAGTCTGGGAGCCTAAAGACCTGTCAATTCAGGTGGGTATACTGGGCAAGCACATGCATGGGTAGCTTCTTGGACATCTACACTGCGTTAGGTGAGGATCTAAGCCCTTTATGGATCTCAGCATATTGTTCTCTCAACATGCATCTGAGGTAGTGGTTACGACCCCAGCCAGGATCAGTGAGTAAATGCTGTATAGAAATTAGGGAGCAGTTCAATGTATGGTACCTCTTTGCAATAAATTTCAAAACTGTTATCCATGAGGAGTTTTCTTTTTTTTTTTAAATTTTTTTAATGTTTTATTTATTTCTAGGAGAGAGAGAGAGAGACAGCGTTGAGCAGGGGAGGGTCAGAGAGAGAGGGAGTCACAGACTGAAACAGGCTCCAGGCTCTGAGCTGGCAGTCAGCACAGAGCCCGACGCGGGGCCCGAACCCATGAACCGCGAGATCATGACCTAAGTGAAAGTCAGATGCTTAACCGACTAAGCCACCCAGGTGCCCCAGGAGTTTTCTTTTTTTAATGTTTACTTAATTATTTTGAGAAAAAGTGAGTGCATGCAAGTGGGGAGGGACAGAGAGAGAGAAAGAGAGAGAGAATCCTAAGCAGGCTCCGCACTGTCGGCTCAGAGCTCAACCTGTAGGGCTCGATCTCACAACCATGAGATCATGACGTGAGCTGAAATTGAAAGGTGGGCGCTTGGTCGACTGAGCCACCCAGGTGCCCCTATTCATGAGAAGTTTTCAAAAGCTGGAGAACGCTTTTAACAGAATATTCAGGGAAAATAAGCAGAACAGAAAGGTCCTGGGAAGAGCAGGATACGAACTTAGCTTTTGAAAATAATGTCAATGACGCAAATGTTGACGCAGAAGAAGAAGAAATGAAGAGTGGATGGCTGGTGATTTCTGGGTAGTGAGGTAGTGGGTCATTCAGAAATTGATATGTTGATATTTTCCAAGTTCTATCCCATGAGAAGGTATTACTATCACAGCCTGGGGGGAGGACGATATCCAACACATCTAACATGTCGGATTTGACTGGCTGGCCAAGCATCCAGGGCCCAAGGAGACAGGGGAGCGGGGGAGCTGGGGTGGAAGGTGCACATCAGAAAGCAGAAGACCAGGTCATGAAGACGGGGTGGAGGAGCAGAGGGTTCGCAGGAAGGGAGCCATAGGAGAAGCCAAGTGCCCCAGGGCATGGAAACAAGAAGCAGGGGGGAGAGGAGCAGGGTCCAGAGCCTGGGCAGGATTGGGAGGTGTTGGAGGGGCTGGAAGGTAAGCCCCCTTCCATCTGGCCCAGGCCAGGGAAGACCTTGGAGCTCCGTTCTATATGCAGAATACATTTTAAATGTTTTAGTATAGGCGCACCTGGGTGGCTCAGTAGTTGAAGCATCCAACTCTTGATCTCAGTTCAGGCCATGGTTCATGAGTTTGAGCCCCATGTCAGGCTCTGTGCTGACAGCACAGAGACTTCTTGGGATTCTCTCTCCCTCTCTCTCTTCTCCTCCCCTGCTCGTGCTTGCTCACTCTCCCCCTCCCCCAAAAATAAATAAAACTTTAAAAATGGTTTTAATACACTCAAATTGTTCAAAATTTTGTACATACACCCCACACATGTATTATATGTACACAGGTGTGCGTACACAGCCCTCTCGCCACGCCCTCAGCAGCCCCCAGAGGTAGGCACCGTCCTGTAACTCTGCAGAGTGCTTTATGCTGTAAAAGGAAATAGCAATGCATTGATTTCCCCTATCTTACCAACAGGACGCATTCAAAACACACTGCTTTGCACCCGCCCTTTTTACTCCCCAGCTTACCACTAATACTATAGTCCCCAGAGCGAGTCCTGCATGGCCCCTGCCATTACACAAGTGGGGGCAGCAGCCCTGGCATCCTAGTACTCAGGCCCCGAGGAGGTCCCACACACCCCTTTCCCTGCCGGGTCTCCAGAACCCAGTGAACATGGGTGGAGGAGACTGGCCAGCCCCACCAAGCTCGGCCCGGCAGCCAGACTGCACTTCAGAGATAGTGACAGCCAGTGGGTCACCTGCCAGGCCCCTGTGCACTGGAGTGCTCCTCGCCAGCCGTGGGCAGCTGGGGCCTGTCCAGAGGGGCTTCTTGTCAAGCAGGACCTCCACAGAATACCCATAACATTCTGGGCTTCCCAGCGACTCTGTGCATTATGAGAGTTATGAACAATTTAAGCTTATAAAATATAAAATATTAAATTATTTATTATAAATTATATATGCCTGGTGCACCTCTGCTGAAAAGGAGAAGAAAAAAAACCACTTTTAACAGGGAGACTCACAGCAGAGGCAAGGCTAAGAAATGGTGGGGGGAATCAGTCTCCCAGACAGGGCACGGTGGGAGCTCAGCTCCCAAAGTGCAAGTGTATGAAAATCTGAACTGAACCCTCCTCCTCCCAGGCTACTACCTCCTCCATGCAGCCTGCGTGATTTCTCCAACCCTTACCCACTTAGAGCTCTCTGGAAGTTCTGCCTTCAAGAAACTTACCCCAGGAAGAGGAGGGGAGGGGAGTGGAGGAAAAGGGTGGGAAGAGAAAGGAAGGGAAAGTTCTTCCAAATGAACTTTCCCACAGGCAGTCTCTCTGTTACCAGTCGGCGTAGTGTGCTTTATAGTTTTTCAAGCACGTCTACACATCTTCCGTCCTATCTTCGTCCTTCCACCTCTGTGCTGTAAACAGGTGGGGGTAATGGTTCTCCCGTTTTACAGATGTGAAAACTGAGGCTTAGGGAAGATAAGCAGCTTGCTAAAGGACACTAACTTTCTAACCTCCACTCCAGGGACCTCTGCTTGCCCATACAAATGCCTTATTTGTTCTTTGCATTATGTTTTCCCTGAAATCACTCTTCTAGATGCTCATTATATCAGTCTGGTTCTGATTGTCCCAGTAATGCCAGGAGCAGAAGACAGGCAGGTACTCTCAACTTGGCCCCTACTTCCTAGGACTGCAGGACTCATTCATTTCATAAGGACTCTAAGCTTCTATTTCTTCTATAAGACAGGACTACTACTACCCCCTACCTCACAGAGCTAATGATGGGGTGGGTTAAATTGAATAACTCATTCTAGTGCTCACCGCTGCACACACTAAGTGCTCTCATAAGCCCAGCTGCCATCATCATCATCCACTGAAGGAAAGCGCTGGGTCTGGGAGCCTGACACCACACAGCAGTTAGGGCTATAGCTGGGACAGAAAGCAGAGTCCTTGCTGCCAGGCCAGTGTCCATGGACACGTCTAGAAGGCTCTTCATGAGAATCTCATCATGATTCTCCTGTCTGCTGGGCCTTCCCCAGCTGGCACACACACACATACACACACACACATATACACACATACACACACACACACACACACACACACACACCCTCCTGTGCCACTCAATGCCCTGCAGGATGTGCTGGACCCTCTCCTCCTGGCCAGCTGCTCTCAGGCCCAGGCTCTCCCGAGACCAGATGGAAGGCAGAGCCCTGCAGAACCAGGGAACCTCAGGGGCTTAAATAGCCCTCCACCCTACCTCTACATCACTGAGGAAGCAATCAAGGCCTAGAAAGAGAGGTGACTTGTCTGAAATCAGGTTGTATATTCATTCCAGGGCAAGAGCAAATGCTGCCATCTCCTCAGCCCCAAGGCCAAGTCTGAGGACCTGGGTTCAGGTCCCAGTTCTGTCACTTCATCAGACATCTGTGCACAGACTCATCCTCAGCTGCTTTTTAAGTTTATTTATTTTGAGAGAGAGAGAGAGAGAGCAAGAGCGGGGGGAGAAAGAGAAGGCGATAGAGAGAATCCGAGCTTAAACTCATGAACTGTGAGATCACGACCTCAGCTGAAACCAAGAATCAGACACTTAACAGACTGAGCCACCCATGCACCTCCATCCTCAGCTTCTTTGGGTCTCAGTGTTCTCATTTGTAAAGAGACTCAACACTTCCTCCCAGAGTTTCCTGGGGAGAGCACACACCCAGCATCTGGTCTGACAACTAATCGGCACTTAATAAATGATGGGTCTTCCTCTGGCACAAGTGCCCAGTTCACTCAACATATGCTCACCGAGAACCACTATATGCCTGCCAACAGTGTGCACTATGTGGTAGTGTACACCTTCTACACATTTCATGAAACATATACTACTTCTCTCCTGATAAAATACAAAGTGTTCTCCTTGCCTTTTTTCCTGCTCCCCTTCCTGACTGGTTTTCTGTGGTCTCCATCACACGCAGAAGACTGGTATGGGTTAGCAGATACCACCAAGAAAAATGGAAGAAAAGAAACATGTTCTATGTTTCAACACTTGTAAGTTAAAAAAAAATAGCCATAGAATGACTATTATTTTTTAAAGAGAAGGAGAAAATAGCACGTATTGGCAAGGATGTGGAGAACTGGAACCCTGCGTGCTGTTGGTGGAACTATAAAAAGGTGCATCTGTTGTAGAAAATGGTATGGAGTTTCCTCAAGAAGTTAAACATAGAACTACTATATGATCTAGCAATTATACTTGTATACATATATGCGTATACATAGAAGAAGAGTGAATTGTATACGCTCAGAAGAACGGAGAGCTGGGAAATGAAGAAGTATTTGCACACCCATGTTCATGGCGGCATTATTCCCTATAGCCAAAAGGTAGAAGGAACCCAAGTGACCACTGAAGGATGAATGGATAAACAGATAAATACAATGTGGTCTGTCCATACAATGGATTCAGCTTTTTTTTTTTTTTTTTTAGCTTATGTATTTATTTTTGAGAGACAGTGAGCACATAGGAGTGGGGAAGGGGTAGAGAAAGAGAGGGAGAGAAAGAATCCCAAGCAGGCTCCACGTTATCAGCACAGAACCTGACGCGAAGCTTGATCTCAAGAACTGTGAGATTGTGACCTGAGCTGAAATCAAGAGTTGGACACTTAACTGACTGAGCCACCCAAATGCCCACAATGAATTCAGCCTTTATTTTTTTTTTAATTTTTTTAATGTTTTATTTATTTCTAGGAGAGAGAGAGAGAGAGACAGCGTGAGCAGGGGAGGGTCAGAGAGAGAGGGAGTCACAGACTGAAACAGGCTCCAGGCTCTGAGCTGGCAGTCAGCACAGAGCCGGACGCGGGGCTCAAACCCACGAACCGCGAGATCATGACCTAAGCGAAAGTTGGACGCTTAACCGACTAAGCCACCCAGGCACCCCGAATTCAGCCTTTAAAAAGAAGGAAATTCTGACACAGGCTACAACATGGATAAACCTAGAAGACATTATGCTAAGTGAAATAGCCCGTCATAAAGGACACACACTGTGATTCCATGTATATGAGATACCTAAAGATGTCAGATTCATAGTGAGAAAGTAAAATGGGGATTGCCAAGAGCTGAAGGTGAGAAGGAGTGGGGAATTAGTGTTTAATGCAGACAGAGTATCAGTTTGGGAAGATGAAAAGTTCTACAAATGGATGGCACTGATGGTTCAATGTGAATGTACTTAATGCTACTGAAATGTACATTGAAAAATAGTTAAGGGGCACCTGGTTGGCTCAGTCGGTAGAGCACTCTACTCTTGATCTTGGGGTTGTAAATTTGAGCCCCATGTTGAGTGTAAAGATTAAATAAAATATTTTTAAAAATAGTTAAGGGGCACCTGAATGGCTCAGTGGGTTGAGCGTCCAACTCTTGATTTCAGCTCAGGTCATGATCTTGTGGTCATGAGATCAAGCATTGTGTTGGGCTCCATGCTGAACATGGAACCTGATTAAGATTCTCTCTCTCCCTCTCTGTCTGCCCTTCCTCCACTTGCATGCAGCCTTTCTCACTCTCTTAAAAAAATACAATAAATAAACTTAAATTAAAATCGTGATGGCAAATTTTATGTTATGTATATTTTACCACACACACACATACACACACACATGCACGTGCACACACACATACACACACAAGCCATGACAATAACTAAAACATAATTACATGGTCCCGGGAACCCTCCTAAGTAAATGATACCTTTTTCAGTTACTCCTTACAACAACCTTATAACTGGCGGTAAAAGTCAGTTTTACACATGAGGAAACTAAGCTTGAAGAGGTTAACTGCTTTCCTAAGAAGGTTCTCAAATATAGGCCTGTTGGACCCCAAAGCCTGTGCTGGGCTGACCACTACACTGATTAGGATCACCCCTTCTGCAACCTGGTGATGATGATGTGATTCTCCCTCTCCCCCTCTTTCACATGCACCCCCACACCGCCCACACTTGATCACAGCAGTAGCCAGAAGCCGCAGGTTGCTCCAGTGACACCTAGCCATGTGGAAAGCTAGTGCCTACATGGACTGTAGGGCTGACCTTGGAAACCTTCTTGATCATAACATGCCATTGGCAAGCAGCATCCTGTCCTTAGTTTTCAATATTTTATCTGCCTGCAGTTCTGCGTGG
>NW_027530969.1:3158945-3181026 GCF_008692635.1 Crocuta crocuta
TGAGGGGGTGCTATTTACAGCAGATCACCCAGAGAGGAAGTCTAATTCTTCCAGCAGGAAGAGAAACTACGGCCTCTATGGAGTCCTTGTCTTCTCCTGCTCCCCGAGAGCCAGGGTCTCCAATGAGACGCGTTCACACTGGCAGAAGCCCACATAGAGATCTCTTCCTATGTCTATCAGTATTAGAGAACAGAGATGTGGACTGTGGCTGGGACCTGAATATAGTCTACTTGTTCTATGGCATTTTGCAGGGAGACTCATTTTAAAACCAATGAATCATACCACCCCATTGAGACATCCTGATGCAGAGAGGAGGTGAATGGGCGTCCAACCCCCCATGACGCCCTCCAGCTTTATTCCTCTAGCAGACCCCCAGGAACTGGGAATGTCAGGGGCTTCCCAGGAAACCGAGATGACTTGGGGCATTTTCCTGAGGGCCTCCGGTAACATGTAACTCAGATTCAGCAATCAAGCAGGAATTCAGGCCTGGTGACATGCCAGTTCACTTCTGGGTATGAGGCAGAGAGCAGTAAGCAAAGCAGATGAGGCTCCTGCTTTCATGGATCCCAATTTCAATGGTAGGAGACAGACAACTAACCAATAAATGAGCAATAAATACTGTCAGAGGGTGGTAAGTGTCATATATAAAATAAAACCAGGCAATGGGATAGAGAGTGATAGGAGAGTGTCTCATTCCTGTGCCTGCAGGTCTGTATATATCCATTGTAACCACCACGACATGGTTGGGACATCTAAACCGAAGCCATCTGTAGGTCCCAAAGGTGTCATCCCAATGAGTAGCTATCGTGTCCTGTAGCTTTCTGAGATCCCTTGGCACTTGTAGGGGGCATGGCCTGCTACAGCACTGCCCACAGGCCAGGCCGGGACTGCGTGGGCCCTGAGAAACACCTGGAGAATGTGCTAAAAATACTGGTTCCTGGGGCCCACTCCCAAGTGTCAAATTTCTAGGTGGCACTTGGAAATTTGTATTTTTTTAATGTGTATTTATGGAGAGAGAGAGGGCAAGTGCAAGCGGGGGAGGGACAGTGAGAAAGAGAGAGAGAGAGACGCCAAGCAGGTTCAACACTGTCAGCGCAGAGCCCTACATGAGGTGCTCAATCCCACCACCGAGAGATCAGGACCTGAGCCGATATCAAAAGTCAGATGCTTATCCAAATGAGCCAGCCAGGAGCCCCAGAAAAATTTTAAAGCACCCCAGGGGATTCTGATGAACCCCAAGGTGTGAGAAGAACTGATGCAGTTGGTGTCCAGAGGCCTTCTGCAAGCCAGAGAAACCCCAGAGTGTGGGTGCTCCTGTCTGGGTTACTCTTAGACTCTCTAGCAGGCCTACGGCCTTTAGGATTTGGGTTACCGCCCCTCCCCAGGAGCCCCAGCCTCCGGAGGCCACCCCCTGGCTAGTGCCTCTGGCTCTGTTTCATCCTGGGCCTTTGCTCCATTCCTCCCTAACTTGCACTTTGCTTTCCTAACCCACTCCTCCCAGTCGGGCAGCCTGTCAGTGAATGAAGCCGGGCTTGGCTGGCTGCCCGGGTACTCAGTGGCGGCGGCGGCTGCAGGTTTTTATCAATGGGATCAACAGGGCGTCTGCCGGGGATGAGTCAGGACAAGATCCTTGTGACTGTCGCCCTGGCCGGCATTCTAGAGGTCACCCTGTAAATGTGTCTGGTCTTGGTGGCAGAAAACTTTTCTGGGGATAGTGAATGGCTCTGAGCTTTTGGGGAGCTCAGAAGCCCTCCATAGGAACGGGTGCTGTTCTCTGGCTTGCTGTGGAGAAGCTTATTTTTATAAAAGTTTTACCTGGAGTTCCCACGGCTAGAATAGCCAGTTGGCCTTGCAAAATCTTCTGTTAGCACCTCCCACTGCCTCACTTTATTTCTTATCTGGTGAGTAGCCCAGACTTCTATCTGTTCCCTCTTTTCTCAGGACAAGATCAGGCAGAAGGGCTCAGAGCTCCCCTTAAGTTGTTGCTGTGTGTTAGGTCTATTTATCGGCAGAGACATCAATGCCTGAAGCAGAACCAGATCTTAGAACACAGCCTCAGGCTTGGAGCTGGCTGGCTGCTCCCAACCCCCACCCTGTGTTTCTCTGCAGGGGCTGTGGGTCAGCCCTGTCCAGGAGCAGCCCTATGTCCAGGAGAGGAACAGCCTGAGGACCAAAACCTCGCAAGGCCACTGGATCGTCACTGCCACCACCACGTCTTTACTGGGAAACCCAAGAGCAGGAAATGGAACAGCAGGCAACAGAGAGCACCCCTGGCAATCAAACCCACCTCCATAGGGCAGAACTGCAAAGACTGCCAGATGCGCCCACCCAGAGGCTCACGAAGGCCATGCAGGTGAAACACCCAGCTGATCAAAGCCAAAGGGTATGGCTAATACCTTCTAGCAATGGATGAGAAATAATACAGAAAAAAAAAAGTCAGCCAAATCTGATTTTTCTACCATCTCTTTCTCTTTACCTTTAAACACCTTTCAAGAATCACTGGAGGGCAAATAGAGCCAACACAAGGCAAGCACAGAAACGCTGTCTTGGTGCCCTCACAGAGCAGCTGAAAGGACATTTTCCTTTACTTTGCCTCAGTTTACCCTCACCAAATAGGAACTGTAACATCTGTTGCCTTCCCAGCCCCCTGCCATAACTGTCAAGCTTGAAGAGGTCCAACAGTAGTTGCTCTGTGACCTTGAATGATATGTTCTGTTCCTCAGGACACTTACTTGCAGAATGTAAATATGTGCAAAGAAATGACAGAAATACTTTCCTGCCCTAACCCGGGAGCTGGGGCTGCAGTAGCTAGCACAGCACCCATTGTCCATTCTGGAAGTTCCGTCATACAGACTAATTCAATGATGCCGGGCTAAGTAGCACAGAGAAACATGCCTGATACAGATGGAGGCCTGTGCAGCATCTGCAACAGAGTGAGGATATCATTTCAAGCATCTGAGTAACTGTTGGCTCATGGCGAGATTATGGTTGACCTCAGCAGTAGTGGAGGCCACGTCAAAGTCCTGGCTGGAGCAGGTCACACAGTCTCTCCATGCCATGACCTCCTCATCTGTAAAAACAAGGGACTGGACCTGGAAAGGTGGCCTCAGAGGTCCCCCAGCTCTGCCTGTCTACAGTTCTATGAAGAACAAGGAAAGAGGGTGCCTGAATAGCTCAGTCGGTTAAGTGTCTGACTCAGGTCATGATCTCGCAGTTTGCAAGTTTGAGTCCCGTGTCAGGCCTTGTGGTGACAGCTCGGAGCCTGCTTCAGATTCTGTGTCTCCCTCTCTCTCTGCCCCTCCTCTGCTCATGCTCTGTCTCTCTCCCTTTCAAAATAAACAAACATTTAAAAAAAAAAAAAAGAACAAGGAGAAAAACAAGTGTGTTGACAGACACATTTTTTTAGGTCCCCAGCTGAATCCAAGAGAGAAAAGTGGGGAAAGGGAGAGAAACAGAGATGGGAAGAAACTTTCTCTTTATAAAAAACACACTCTGATTTTTAGGATCCCCAGCAAGGTAATAGAGAAAGAGGAAGGAAGCTATCTGGGAAGAAAGAACAGAAGCAGATTTTTTTTTTTTCTTCAAAGAGAAGAGACATTGGGTAAAGAAGAACCTCTCCTTCCCACTACCACATTTACCAAGCCCTCCCACATGCACCCCTGTACTTGGCCTTTCCCCTGTCCCCAAGGATGGATGGTCATGGCTCCAAGCTGGCCCCATTCCCCAGAGCCTGCTCAGGGACCTAACCTGGCAGCCTGATTCCGGGGAGAGCTCTCTTCTGGGTTACAGACTACCACCTTCTCACTGCATCCTCACAAGATGAAGGCAGAGAGGAAGGAGACTATCTCATGACTCTTACCAGGACACTAATCCCATCATAGAGCTCCTCCCTCATCACTTCATCTAATCCTAATCACCTCCCAAAGTTCCCCCTCCCAGCACTATCACGTTGGGGGGTGGGGTTTGTAGATGGGCACCATCCAATCCAATGGAGGACTGAACAGAACAAAAAGGCAGAGATGGGCAAATTGCTTTCTGCTTGAGCTGGAACATCCTTCTTCTGCTGTCCTCTGACAACAGAAGGGCTCCTAATTGTCAAGACTTTAGACTTGGACTGAATGATGCCATCTGCTTTCCTGGGCCTCCAGTGGGCCCCTGCCCACCATAGGACTCCTCAGCTTCCAGGATTGCATGAGCCAATCCCTGCTAAGGAATGTCTTCTACGTATCTATATAGATTCTATTGACTCTGTTTCTCTGGAGGCTCCTGCCTAACACATTCTCCTATACTGAAAGACTTCCAATGGTTTGCTATTATCTTTAATATAGTATCCAAATTTCTTCCCAGGGCCTATCTCTCTATCCCCGACCCCTGTCCCCCTCACTCACTCTGCCCCTCACTCATTCCAACTGGCTTCCTTGCTCATACGATTCCAAGCATGTTTCATTCTGGCACCTTAATGTTTGCTGTTCCCTGCCTGGAAGGCTCGTTCTGCCAGGGCTTCTCAGAACCGATATGCTTCTTACATCACTATGCACTCTGCTTAAAAGTCACAGCTCAGACCACCCAATCTAAGGCACCAACCCCACCCCCAGGTTCTAAGCTCTTCCCCAAACCTCTTCCCCAGCTTTTTTTTTTTCCTCCATAGCACTTATTATCATTAGAAATTAAAATGATTTGTTGTATTTGTTTATTGCCTTCCCCATGAGACCGTAAACTCCATGAAGGTAGAAATTTTGTCTCTCTTGCTCACTGCTGAATCCCCAGCGCTCACAAAGGAGTCTGACACACAGATGGTGCTTGATAAGTATTCAGCCAGTGAATGACCTGGCCTGCCTAGGGCAGAGAGGTATGTCATCCAGTCAATACCTGCCTCCCCACCCCAATTGCTTTCCTCTGCTTCCTTCCCTCCCTTTCCACACAGGATCGCCTTGACCATTCAGGGCTAGCCCTCAGGAACTTCTGTGAGCCAGTCACAATTCCTGCCACCAGTCTCCTGGCTGCCACCTCTCCCCTCCCTCGCTCCCTGCCCCCAAGCAGGATCTAATACAAACTCTATGCTTCTGGGTCTTGAATCAACTACAGACTTCCCAATTGCTCTTCAAGAGCTCCCATGGGTTGTCTGAAGCTGCTGGGCCGGGCTGGAGACATCTCCATCCCTGAAACCCTGCAAGCTTGACTGCCCACCCGTGCCCTGCAGTGCCCTTCCGGCCTCCTCCTCAACCAGCTAGTGATCCACACAGAGTAAGGTAGAGAAAGCTGAGAGACTTATTCCCCCTTCTGGCCTCAGGAATGAGCCTCTGCAAAGTACATCCTCCCCACCCCACCCACCCATGCACCCTCTTTGTCTTGTGTTTTGCTTCCTAGCACATACTGCAAAGTATTTATTTATACATGTTTAAATGTTTATTTATTTATCTTGAGAGACCGCAAGAGAGCACACTTCAGCAGGAGAGGGCGAGAAAGGGAGAGAGAGAGAATCCCAAGGAGGCTCTGTCAGCTGTCAGCACAGAGCCGGATGCGAGGCTCAAACCCATGAGCCATGAGACCATGGCCTGAGCTGAGATCAAGAGTCGGATGCTTAACCCGACTGAGCCACCCAGGTGCCCCCAGCTTAACTATTTAGTGTATGAGTATTTGTCGTCTGTCCCATGGAAGACCTGGCTAGAAGGTAAACTCAGCAGGCAGAGATCATATCCATCTTATTCACTCCTGTGTCCCCAGCATCTGGCACTTAGCATGTGCTCCAAAACTAGTTTTTGAATTAATAAATGAAAAGTAGTAAGACACCCGAGAACACCCCTCAGGGGCCTAGAATGTGCTGGTTCTGAGGGACAATAGGAAGGGAAGTGAGAAGACCCCAACTCATTGGAGGGGAGAGCTGAGGAATCAAACATCGTGGACCACACAAGGACAGAACCAAGGCTTCCTGATTCTGGGGCGGTGCTCTGTCTGCTATTTTCTGTTTGACTACTTCAGATTCCTTCCCTCAGCATCTGCCTGAGCACCTGTAAGTGCCAAGCACTGTTCAGGCACAGGGGACAGGACGGTGCCCATGACAAAGTCCTCACCCTCATACCCCGAGCATCCTTGGGGAGGCAGATGGCACGTGAAGAAGCAAGTAAACAAACGAGATCATTTTAGTGCAGGAAAACTGGTCTAAAGGCAAAACAAAGACAAAAACAGGTTGAAATAAGGAAGAGTAAAAGAGACAGAAGAGGGGCTGTGTAGACTGGCTGTCAGGGATAGGCTTCTTGCAGGGGTGGCCTTTGATCTAACGTCCGAAGGATCAGAAGGCAAAAAAGAAAGGAAGACAGACAGGAAGACTGGGTGGACCAGAGGGTAGAAAGGAAAGAGATTCTCAAAGCCCTTGGACTTGGCTTACACACATTACAATGAATAGAGAGGCTTATGTAGAGACATATGTGGCCAAGCATTGTCTCTGAGCCCAAGTGAGAAAGATGGTATGTTCGTGCATGTGACTGTGTCATGAGGCCACACGATGCTGGGAGGGGGCATCACCAGGAACATGGGGGCTGAGCAGGGGGTGAGGTGCATGGGCACCTAGGCATCCTCCCAGGGAGGCTGCTGCTAAACCACAGGGGTCCTTACAAGCATTCTTGAGAAATCCATTCCACCCATGGTGGTGCGGGGGACACAGTGGGGTCCTGGCACATTAAAATCTGCAAGACTTTAAGGAATGGAATTAGGGAGAGAAAGGTAACAATTATGAGGAAAGGCCAAAGATGCAAAATGAAGATGCAAAATTAAAAGGCCAGTTATGGGGAGGAGGGCTTCCTAAAGCAGAGCCACTTTCAGGGCCCCTGGAAGGATTATACGTCGTCAGAAAGCAGGTATCCAGAGGAGCCAGATGTCCCTGTGGAGGGTGGGTACAAATGGAGGGGCTCTTGTGGTAGGTCACTAACTGGCAACTTTGAAGGGGGGGCAGGGTGGCCGGCAGAGACAGCCCATGAGTGGCTAGAAGGACGAGGCTCAAGAGTCTGGATTCAACACTGCGGGAGGGACCTAAGGTCATCCTGCGGCTTACTGAGCAGGTTGAGGGCAGAGGAGCTAAAGTCACGGAGAGGAGTGCGGTGGCTGCGTGGTCATCCAGCTGGAGACTGACAAGGCACTTGATGAGGGCCCAGTCTGGGCAAACAAAAAGAAGTGATGGATTGGAGACAGCACTGCAAAAACTACCCTGCAGCCAATACATATGAATACCCCCAGCGGCCCCGTGTACAAGCACCACTTGCCTGGGTACTCACACAGTTGAATGGCAGCCCTCTCATGCCTACTCTGGAGGACGTGTTCCCACCTACCCTGTCATTTGCAGTATTCCTTAGAGGCAGGCAGACCTCCTGAGCACACCCATTTTCCAGATGAAGAAAATGACGCTCAGGTAGTTCAATGTTCAGCCTTCTGACCACAGGTCCTGAAATCTTATGTCTAGTCTAAGATCAGAAATTGGTTGCAGCCAGACGTCACTCAATGGCAGGACAGAAAACTCTAGACTTTGTAAGGGGTGGAAGGGGTAGGGAAGAGAGGCTAGAGGGCACAGGAGATGAGAAAGCCAGCCAGGGGTACACAGTGTGGTGAATGCCCTGGGACCTTGTTCCCATCATTACTCACCCCTTGACTTGTCTTTCTCACCTGGCCTCCTTCCATTCAGCCTCCTTACCTGGCCAGAGTTAGCTTTCATAAAACCAAATCACATTCTGCATTCCCATTCTTTCATGCCTCTGTAACTTTGCATATGCCATTCCCTCTATCTGGAACTTCAGTCTCCTGGTGAACTTCCTGTATTCCTTCAAGACTTGATTCATGAGCCTTCTCTGATGCACTAGTTTACTTATGCTCTTCAAATACCTCCAGAACACTCCCAGCATTGTATAGAGATTATATTTACAAAGGGTAAGGTGAGGCGAGCAGTGTGGCGCATGTGACAGCTAACACAGGTGGCACATGGTAGGAACTCAGTAAATGGCTGAAATTGATTTCATATCTGTCTCCTCTGCTATCCTGAGTGAGTCGAGGACAAGAACTGTGGTTTCTGGGTATTGTTTTGTTTTGTTTTTGTCTTTCAGTTGGACAGCATTTGCTAAACACCTCAATACTGTGTTCAAGCCAGGACTAGGGATTTTGAAACAGTCTTGACCTCCACTCTGGAAAACACAGACCATGCTTGTGGTAGGCACCTCAGCAGAGATGTCCAATAGCGGGATGTCATACCCTGGAGACATGACTGGCAAGTATGGAGTGCACAGGGAGCACAGAGCCCAGCAGGAGAGAGTCAGGCACCTCTCCTTATGGGAGGGGTCTGAGCTGGATGGTCAGGATAGCTGAGAAGACCATAGAACAATCCACACAGAAGAAAGGCAAGACCCCTAAGAGGGTGTGGTTTATGCCCCATCACTTATGCACTAGCGCCTTCAGCCAAGAAGCCCTGGGTGGGGGAACTCTGTGTATGTCTTCAGCCCAGGTTTGCCATTATAGCCAGCTCTACCCAGCTCCACTCTACTCAACCCATTTGATCATGACAACCCTGGTTTCCCATTTTACAAATGCTCAGAGAGGCTTCATACCTCACCCAAGGACACACAGCTTTGTGGTCACAGATTTAACGTTTTGATTTATGTCAGGGCACCTGGGTGGCTCAGTCAGTTCAGTCAGTTAAGTGTCAAACTCTTGATTTTGGTTCAGGTTATGATCTCCTAGTCGTGAGACAGAGCCCTGTATCCTCTTGGGATTCTCTCTCTCTCCCTCTGACTCTCCCCTGCTAGTGCTTTCTCCCTCTCTCTCTCTCTCTCTCCCCCCCACCTCTCTTTCTCCCCCTCTCCTTCTCTTTTTCTCTCTCAAAATAAATAAATAAACATTTTTAAAAAAAGGTTTTGATTTATGTCTGCCTGCCCGCTACAGGACCCAGGGGCTCTCTCTCCTCTCCTGTTCCCTCTGACACACTCCACCTCTTTCTACTCTGGCTCAGCTCCACTTTCTCTCCTTCTTGCATCAGCTGAATGGGACAAGGTCATGTCCACGTGTCCAGTGACACATACTTTGTCCAAAAGCCGTCAAATCAAGAGATAAACAAGTGTGGGACCCAGTGCCCCAGACAAGATCAGAAAGAGGGATGGGAAGGAGAGAAGGTGAAGGAGATGGGAGGAGGCCTGGGAGCAGAAGGGAGGGCCTGATGTCAGCAGGGGATCCAGTCGCTCAGACAACAACGCCATCTGAATGAAAATGAATAAAATGCTCTTGCCTAGGTAAAAGCCCTTGGAAACAACTGTGTTACCATCACCTCTGGTAACAGCAATGATGTATGTGTGTGCACCTGCGGTGTGCATGCCTGTGCCTGTGTGCACACATGTGTTTGCATGCATGGAGTCTTAGCTCCTCTGTTGGCAAGCCCTTCCCTGCACATCATGTCACTTACACTTCCTTCCCTGCACCCAGGCAGTGGCCAGCCTGGCCTTGAGGTGCCAAGGCTACCTGCCGAGGCTCTGCTGAGAAGGGCCCCTCCGCCACAGCGCCACTCCCCGGCAACCAGAACTTCCGGGAAGGCACGGATTCTGCATTCCGGCCCTCAGAACCTCTGGCCAAGCTCCTGCACGTCGCCTGCTCCACTCAGCACCACCACCTCCACCCACTCCTCAGTCAACCACCCCCCAACCCCCCCGCCCCGGGCGCTCNAGCGCTGAGGGACTGTTAAGTCAGGGGTGGGGAAGAGCTTCGAGTGTGCCCAGGAGAGGCACCCAGGGGGCTGACGCCCAGCTTGCCCTGCACCTGCCACGCTGTGCACCTGGGATGGGCTGGGTGTGTCATTTTGGACGAATCACTTCCTCCTGGAGGCCTGCTTCTCTAGGTTATGAAAAAAGAGAGGAGACAAGGACTTGGGGTGGGTGGTATGGCTCATTTTGTTTCTAAAGTCTCTAAAGCCCCTGCATTAAGGAACCCCGAGTTCACTGGCCCTGCACACCTAACCCTCTCCCTGAGCTGCCACACCCCCAGCCCGCATGCGGGAACCCATCAATCACAGGCAGAGATCAATCCCTGATCCTCCTGGAGCTAATTATAAAGAGGCTGGCTCTGAGGAGCTGGGCCTCTTCCTCATTCCCAGACAGCGGCGGACCACGGCCCCTGCACATTCACCCTCCCGGCTCCGTTCTGCTCCCACAAACAGATGAGCTCTGACCGACTGGCCAGTGCAGGAATTTATCAATGGCTCCTACTCTCCGGAAACAGCTTTCATTGATCAAATCTGTTTCCAGCCGTCTGTTCCTGAGAATCCCCACGGGGATCAAGATTCACTTGCCTGCGGATAAAAATAAAAGCACTGCCCCCACACGCCCCCCGCCCCCCACGCCGCAGTCCACAATACTTCACTTTACCCCCTTTCCTTCCCTCCAACATACATGCCTCACGTGTGGTGGGGGGGGCCGGGGGCAACCCCCACTCCACCAAAGCGGGGAGGGGCCCCTATTCTCTAGATCTTTCCGCTCTCTATAATTCAGTGATTTAAAAGTGCATGTTCCGGGGCGCCTGGGTGGCTTAGTCGGTTAAGCGTCCGACTTTCGCTTAGGTCATGATCTCGCGGTTCGTGGGTTCGAGCCCGGCGTCGGGCTCTGTGCTGACTGCCAGCTCAGAGCCTGGAGACTGTTTCAGTCTGTGCCTCCCTCTCTCTCTGACCCTCCCCTGCTCACGCTATCTCTCTCTCTCTCTCCTAGAAATAAATAAAAAATATTAAAAAAAAAATAAAAGTGCATGTTCCCTGAGCCTTCAAACACGTGAGGACTGGGGCGACCCGGCGGGAGCACCGGAAATGTGAAGAACTGTGCGAGCGCTGCGCTGCAAAGGCGGAATCACAGTGGAGGTCCTGTCTTCTTTAAACGCTCTCTGATGTTGCAATAATACTGTTTTGTGAGAAATGAAATAGGGTAGGAATAGTGGATGGGGAATCAAAGAGTGCAAGTTTCCAGAACAGACTGTCATGGCTGCTGGGTGGTGAGCACCTAGTAATACTATGTTATGAATCAACATCTTTTATTAAAAAAATTTTGGGGGAGGGCGGGAGAGACACAGGATGTGAAGCAGGCTCCAAGTTCTGAGCTGTCAGTACAGCGCCCAATTCAGGGCTTTAACTCACTAACCTTGAGATCATGGCCTGAGCCAAAGTCGGCACTCAACCGGTTAAGCCAGGCAGGCACCCCATAAATCAAAATCTTTTAATGAAGTTGGTGGCTTTAATGAAGATGGAACTGCCTTTCTTCTCCAGAAGGAAGATGGCTCTTTATAAAGGATGGTATGTCCCCCCTCCCACCCTAGATGTGGCCTTCCCCACTGGTCCAAGGCAAAACACTCTGGGCAGTGAATGTTGAACAGGATCAGAGAAGGAAGACAGCTCAACTTGATTCAAACTTAACTTCTAACTAGGACTAACTCTCCATGAGGCCTGAGTGTAAAGCCTAACTCACAAGCTGTGTGTCCTGGACAAAAATGTCATTCACGGGGTACCCAGTGGCTCAGGCAGTTGAGCATCTGATTCTTGATCTAAGCTCAGGTCTTTTTTTTTTTTTAACGTTTATTCATTTTTGAGAGGAGAGAGAGAAAGAGAGAGAGCGAGCGCATGAGCAGGGAAGGGTCAGAGAGAGATGGAGACACAGAATCCAGAGTAGACTCCAAGCTCGGAGCTGTCAGCAGAGTCGGATGGAGGGCTCAAACCCACAAACTGGAAGATAGTGACCTGAGCCAAAAATGGATGCTTAAATGACTGAACCACCCAGGCACCCCTCAGCTCAGGTCTTGATCTCCGAGTCCTGAGTTCAAGCCCACATTGGGCTCCATGCTGGGAGCATGCCATTCATGTACAGGCGTTCAAGTTGTACACTGCTTAAGAATGCAATACCTTGGGGAAAGGTGCTATTTACATTGTAAACGTATACCAACTTATCTGAGAGTTTGTGGATGGGCACAGAGGTTCCAGGCCTCCTGGCTGAGTCTTACACCGGCAGGGGGAAGAGCCCTCCTACATAAACCCACCTGGCATCCTCAATAGTACAGGCCTGTGTCATGGCACCTTGTCCCAACTATGCTCTGGGAGGGATCTTCAGTAGCCTCTCTTTCCCATCTGCCCCTTAGGAAGTCCAATTCCTGCCACCACCAAGAGAACAACATGGAACAGTTGCCGCACCCTGAGGGTGGGTGGGAAGCAGGGAAGGAAGTAAGGGGTGGCTAATGTGTGTTTCTGCAGGCCTGTGTGCAGGGTCAGAGGGTGGGGTCTGTAGCGGTTCCTGCCTAGCAGCATCTGAGAGTTCCCCAAGCAATGGTGAGCTGCATCATCTCATACAGGGGTTCAGGTGGTACTGACTCACTCAAGGAGTTACTCAAGGAAGGACCCCTTTTCTTTTTTTGAATAAAAATTATATATATTTAAGGTATAAGGGCCCCTTTTCTAATTCATGCCAAGACCTCATAGACTAGCCAAAGCCTGGTTTGGGGGTAGGTCATGTGTTCCTAGGTAGGTAGGTCCCCTATTAAAGGGGAATGCCAGAGGGTGCTCAGTGGGTTAACTGTCTGACTCTTGGTTTCAGTTCAGGTTACGGCTTCACAGTTCATGAGTTTAAGCTCTGCGTTGGGCTCTACTGACAACATGGAGCCTGCTTGGGATTCTCTCTCTCTTCTTCTCTCTCTGCTCCTCTCCTGCTTGTGTGTGCTCTCAAATAAGTAAATAAACAAATAAGGAATTCCAAAGGGTGGCTTAAGGAGGTGGCAAAGGCAGATGGCCACATCCAGGGATTTTGCCCAGACATTTGTGGGCAGAGGGTTTATAGGTCTGGGAAGGCCTTTCTTAGTAGCAGCAGGGAGGGAGGAGCTCACCTCTCTGGGGGTGGCCCATTGCCCCCAAATTCCATATCCCAGGAGAGCTCTGACAAACACACGTCACACTCATCCCTAGTCAGCTTCTACTGCCCCCAAATTGGCCCTGAGAGGCAACAGCACGAGCAGGTCATCTTGGGNTTGAATAAAAATTATATATATTTAAGGTATAAGGGCCCCTTTTCTAATTCATGCCAAGACCTCATAGACTAGCCAAAGCCTGGTTTGGGGGTAGGTCATGTGTTCCTAGGTAGGTAGGTCCCCTATTAAAGGGGAATGCCAGAGGGTGCTCAGTGGGTTAACTGTCTGACTCTTGGTTTCAGTTCAGGTTACGGTTTCACAGTTCATGAGTTTAAGCTCTGCATTGGGCTCTACTGACAACATGGAGCCTACTTGGGATTCTCTCTCTCTCCTTCTCTCTCTGCTCCTCTCCTGCTTGTGTGTGCTCTCAAATAAGTAAATAAACAAATAAGGAATTCCAAAGGGTGGCTTAAGGAGGTGGCAAAGGCAGATGGCCACATCCAGGGATTTTGCCCAGACATTTGTGGGCAGAGGGTTTATAGGTCTGGGAAGGCCTTTCTTAGTAGCAGCAGGGAGGGAGGAGCTCACCTCTCTGGGGGTGGCCCATTGCCCCCAAATTCCATATCCCAGGAGAGCTCTGACAAACACACGTCACACTCATCCCTAGTCAGCTTCTACTGCCCCCAAATTGGCCCTGAGAGGCAACAGCACGAGCAGGTCATCTTGGGCTAAACTAGGACTTTCTAAAGTGACCTGCATGGCCTCACAGGGACCTTCCCAGGACCGGTCAGCACAGAAGGCCCAGGGTCCCACTGTACAGAGAGGAAGGCAAAGGCGAGGGCAGGGGAGGGGCTCTCTCAGGCCTCAGGCTCAGCTTGGGGACCTCAGATCGCAGTTCTGGTCACAACACCTGTAGGCGGAACCATCTTTCCCTCACATATCCCCTTCAGACCCTGTGTTCCAGCCAGACCACATTACAGACAGCAACTACCACCACAACAAACTTATTTGAAATGCCCCATCCCCATCCTTGCTTGATTTCTCTCTCTAGGCCTTGTCACTCTCTAAACGTTCCTCATTTTACCCCTTCATTTTCTTCCTCGCTGCCCCTGCTGGATGCCCCGCTCACAGTTGTCCTGCCCCCCCTGAGCTCCGCCCTGTGGCTCAGAGTAACCTTACATGGGGATGATTCCCCTGTTAAATAGGTGCCCCGTCACCTGCTGTCGTCAAACCTGCTGAAGGCAGTGCGGCCTGATTCCTACTCCCAGGAGACTGCGGCCTCCTTTTATTTATGCATTTACTGAGAAGCTCTTTATCGACATTGCTGTAATTTACGTTTTCCACAAGTTCTTGGGTCCCCAGATCCTCACCATTCTCCTTGTTGCCAAACTACAGAGCTGGTCTCGATAGCAGCTCAAAGGCAGGCTCTTCTGAGAACGACCGAATAAATATTCCCCATGTTCCTGAGAAAAAGGCTAAAGAGCAGGCAGGAGCTTCTCTACAAATAACTAGGCTCTGGGGACACCCAGGTGGCTCAGTCAGTTAAGCGATTCTTGGTTTCAGCTCAGGTCATGATCTCACAGTTCGTGAGTTTGAGCCCCACATCTGACTCTGTGTTGTCAGCACAGAGCCTGCTTGGGATTTCTCTCTCCCTCTCTCTCTGCCCCTCCCTTGCTTGCTGGCACATCTGTGTGCTCACTCATTCGCTCTCTCTCAAAAAATAAATAAACATTAAAAAAAACATAAGTAGTTTCTTGACACGTGGTTGAGATGTACAGTTAGCCCAGAGAGAATCCCGCCAAGAGAACCACCCTCACAACAGCAGCCCTCTCTGCCAGACCCCGGCTTTCCTGTGAGAGGGCACCAGGGCCAAGGAGTTCACAGAAGCAGCCACATCAGTGAAACAAGTAAAATCTCAGTTGATCTGAAACTTAAACACGACTTGTAGTCTTTGTGACCCAAAGACATACACCCCTTCCTCAAGTCCCAGCAGCAGCCTCCTGCGTATCCACCTTCTTGCCCCTCTCGCCTTCACAGGCTCCAGGCAGGTGACCGCCTGGGAGGATGCGGTTTTCTACATGCCTCATCACATCTCCTAACTCAGCAGCCCTGGCCTCACTTCTCCCTGGCCGGGCTGGTTCAGACGGTGCCCAGGAACCCGTTGGCCAAGGGGGCCCTGCCCACTTTGGTGCCCACCAGCCGAGGCCTCATCCCAGACCGTCTGACTCCCCTCTCCTCCTTTCTCCCTTCCCTGCCAGAGGCTCGCACCCAGGCCCCTTCAATTCCAGAACAAGAAGCAACCCCCTACCTTCTGGAAGCACAGCCCAGGTCACGCCACTGCTTGGAAGCTTTCTTGGTGCCCCTGGTCCCGACCAACTCACAAAAACATTTCCCTGCCACTCTCCACACTTCACAGAATCTGTTTTCCACAAAACTAAGCAGCAAACAATGATAAGGTCAATTATCCTATATGGCACTTTATCTCACCGTCACTATCTAACTCACTATATATTTTACTGACTTCTCATAGTCTCCATCTCCCTACAACATAAGGTCTACAAGGGAGGGGATTTTTTTTTTAACGTTTATTTTTTATTTTTGAGAGAAACAGAGCACATATGCACAAGTGGGGGCGGGGCAGAGAGAGAGGAAGACAGATGGTCCTAAGCAGGCTCTGAGCTAACAGCACAGGGCTGACATGGGGCTCTAACTCACCAACCCCATGACCCAAGCTGAAGTTGGACACTTAACCGACTGAGCCACCCAGGTGCCCCCAAGGGAGGAATCTTTGTCTGTTTTGTTCAGTGCTATGAAATACACAGGGCCTGGAACACAATAGGGGCTTAAACATCATGTGCTGAATGAATGAATGAATGAACAATGAGAAATTCCATGTGTCCAGTGTTCTCCCTATACCCACAATATCTTGGTGCATCTTTGTCATAGCACCAAAAGGTAGGTATTTTTATTCTCTTTACATGTGTAAGAAAATTCAATGAATTCCCAAGGTTAAAGTGTCTGGATGGGGTAGACTGGGAGCACATGGTAGTTTTATTTGGCTAGACAGTCCTTGTGCACCGTGGGGTGAGGAAGGACTCAGGTCTGACTGACCCCAATGCCCAAGCTTATAGATGTCACTCTCTGCTCCGAACCCTGCACCCCATAAGCTGCCTCCCAAGCTTCTTCCCTTCCTAATCTTCAGTCCTAACCTTGCCCACCTTCAGTGCTTTCCTGTCTATACCACTTCCTCCCATGAAGCTGTACCTAATCCCTACTGCTGGGCCTTGGCTTTTTAATCACACACAAAAAAATCTTTTATGATATGCACATCTATCTTCTACAACTAAATGGTGAGTTTTTGAAGGCACAATGCACGGGTCTGACTCACAGCCCAGAACACATGCAGCATCTCACAAATAATGAACTGCAATAAACATTTGTTAAATGAATGAAGGGGAAGTACATAGCTTTAAAATTGCTTTGTCTGAGCTGATTGAACCATAATGGAGGCAGTGTCTAATAGATTTTGAAGGCAGAAACAGATATAGATGAATGGATAAAATACAGAAAGAATTTTTCATAAATATACCTAATGCTTTTTCAAATTTTCATATATTCAAATTCACTCCATTGTTGAAATGTTACTAAATAAGCTCTTAAAGATACTTATAAATAGTGCCTGCATGACACTGTCCCCTTCATTATTTTAATCCTAACCTGCCTTTTCAACATCTAGGTATTTCTCTCAAGTTTAATCTAGGTATTTCTCTTAATATACCCTATATATGATGTTATCTATATAGTATGTATAACATATTAGTATATAATGTATTTGTGCATAGTGTATTAATAGAAAATTTGAGTTACCAACAGACCGGAGACACCTGCCATTGAAAAGAGAGCCTGCTACTCACAGATCCCAATAGAAGGGGATATTCCTTCTCAAAGCCCCAGGGTCAGTCAGAAAGCAGAAAGAGAGGGGAAATTTCTGAGAAAACGTTTTTATTGTCATTTCTGCAGCAAAGAACAGCAAAGCAGGCTTAGGATTAGCTAGTCTGAATAATTTGGTTGGGCTCTGGGACACAGGAACTGTCCCTAGTTGTCTAGTACCTGGTCCTGATTATTGCCTGGACCTAGCAAGTCTCCAAAGCCAATAAAGGAGGTGGCTATATCTGAAGAGTACACCAGCAGGTGAGTTGTTTGCTATCTCTAGGAATTGTCCAGCTCTGGGAGTGGGGGATGGGGGGTGTCCATCCAAGGTCAACAAGGCCTCAGATGTCAAAGCATGAGACTATAGACAATATAAATGACACGATTAACACAGACCAGCTAAGGGAAGCCACGCTCTCTGACTTAACAAGCTGGTTCCTTAGACCTGGGCCTTCAGACTTCTTGTCACACCAGGCCTGGGGCTCATCCTTCTCTGAAAAAATGCTCCCCCAGGCCTCCATTTCAGAACGAGACCATGCTAGTTCACATACCTGCCTACAACCCCCGGAAAATCTGTGGAAAGAAGCAGAGGCTCAGGGAGGTAGATGGACTCCCCCCGAGCCACCAGGTGGCCAGCAAGGCTGGGTTCCAACACAAGACTAGTGCTCCCAGAGATGGTAAACTGGATGGCTCAGTTTAGGGCCCCTTTGTGGAATCTCAGACTGTCGGGTGGGAAACCCTGGAAGTGTATCCAGCCCAAGTCCCTTGTTTTTCAGAAGAGAAAAGGGCTGAGAATGATTCATGGGATCAGGATCAAAGTCTAGATCCCCTGTCAACCTGTGCTGTGCTCTTCCCACCCCACCCTCCCTGAGTTATTCAATAGCAACTTATTATTTTATTAATACCAGTACAGCCCTCATCGTTGTCATCTTCATCATCATCTCTCTGATTTTCATTTGAATGGAAAAACTGAACTCTTTTGTCCTGAATGCAATAAAGAAATATTGACAACCCCCAACCCTAGATGGAGACTGGATTTTTTAAAAACCAGGTCAGGCAACCTAGGTCCTTGGGGATTCAACTGGTCTTAAGACCGATTAAAGCCTGCATCTGAATGAGCAGAGCTTCATGTCTCCAGAGAAGGAGGAAAGAAGTGAGCTCAAAGGCGTGTGGAAACCCAGCCCTCCTGCACGGAGGCCACAGAAGCCCCTGGGGCCGGGCTAGGGCTAGACTGGTTCCGGGGGAAGGTGGGCAAGGATGGGGCAGGGGTAACACAGATTCAGATTTTTACCCACTTAAGGCTCAGAACTGTTCTCCAACCAGGCCACGAACTTCCATGTGCTGAGCTGTCAGCACAGAGCCCGATGCGGGGCTCAAACCCATGAACCACAAGATGATGACCTGAGCCAAAGATGGATGCTTAACCGACCGAGCCACGCAGGTACCCCAGCACACACTGTTCTTAATCAACACAAGTTCCTTGCAAGGTAGATGTGAGTATCCCCACTGTACAGATGAGGAAAATGAGGCTCAGAGAGCTGAAGCAACTTGCCCAGAGCTCTTTGTTCAGCAAGTGAGGCAGAATCTGGACCCTACTCATTTTGCATGGATTCCATGGCTGGTGGCCTCGCTGCCTGGCTTTCTGACTAAACTGTAAGATCTCTGAAGGCAGGGACTCTAGCTAATTATGTTTGGCGAATCCTCAGAGCTCAAATCTTTTCTTATTTAAAAAAAAATTTTTAATGTTTATTTATTTTTAAGAGAGTGCAAGAGGGGCAGAGAGAGAGGGAGACAGAGAGCCTAAAGCAGGCTCTACACTGTTAGCTCAGAGCCCAATGTGGGACTTGAACCCACAAACATGAGATCATGGCCTGAGCTGAAGTCAGATGCTCAACTGACTGATCCACCCAGGCGCCCCTCAAATCTTTTTGACAGATGAATAAACAAACATATGAATGGATACATGAATTGTAGCCGTTCCTTTTATTCTCGTGACTGGGTAGAAGACTCAGTGGAATGATATACTGAGGTGACAGCTGACCTGCTATATCAAAGACACCCCTAAAAGCAATGGTTCAAACAGAGTATGATTTGGTTTCTCTTGAATGTCATAGTCCAGTTGTGTAGACACCTGTTCAGAACGTAAAATGGTGTGGCCTCTTTGGAAAACAATCTGTCAACTTCTCAAAAGGTTAAACCTGTGCGTGAAGCAGCTTGCTCCTAGTACTGTACGCAAGAGAACTGAAAACACATGTCCACACAAAAGCTTGTACATGACTGTTCAGAGCAGCATTATTCACAAGAGCCAGAAATGGAAACAACCTAGTTGATGAATGGATAAACAAAATGCAGTAAACACACGCAGGGAAATATTATTGAACCATAATAAGGAACGAAGGACTGGCACGTGCTACACTATGCATCTATATCCTGAGAACACGCTCAGTGACAGAAGCCCGACATATATCAGATGCATAACCCTAGATCATATTTAATGGTCTGTGCCTCAATTCCCCCATCTCTAAATCGGTATAATAACATGTCATAAGTTTTGGTGTAATTAGATGACACGATTGTATAAAAAACTTAAATGAAGGCCTGGCACTGTACTACAGCACCAGCTGTTATTATTAATATCTGCAAGAATAAATAACCAAATGAAAGTTGATTGTTGTTGTGTTTTTGGCAAAGATTCTTCTCTTACCCAGCCCCCTACCTCAATCCATCCTTTCTTCCTTCTTTCTAGGCACTCAGCTGCCCAGTTAGACCACATTTCTCAGCACGCTGTGGGCACTGCATGGCCATGTGACCAAGTCTCCCCACACTACGTGAGCAGAGTGATACATGCAACAGTCACAAGTGGGAAAAACACATGGCTTTCCACTTCTCCCCACTGGCTGGGGAGGCAGCATGGCAGCACCCTGAGACCATGGGCTGAGATAGGATGGCTTCTTTGTTTAATTTATATTTTAAATTAAAAAATGAAAGTGTACAATTTCCATAACTACCATCAAATTTAAGATCTCTATCACTGGGTGGCTCAATCGGTTAAGTGCCCAGCTCTCGGTTTCAGCTCAGGTCATGATCTCATGGTTCATGGGTTTCAGCCCCACGTCAGACTTTGAGCCAAGTGCAGAGGCTGCTCGGGATTCTCTGTCTCTCTCTCTCTGCCCCTCCCCCTCCTCTCAAAAATAAATAAGTAAACATTTTTTAAAAAAGAATTTTTATTGCTCCCCAAAGAAACCCTGTATCCATTAGCAGTCACTCCCCATGCCTCCCCTCCAGCCCCTGACAATCACTAATCTGCTTTCTATCTCTATGAATTTACATATTCTGGGTATTTCATATAAATGGGATCATGGTCTTTGGGGGCACCTGGTGGTTTAGTCAGTTAAGCGTCTAACTCTTAGTTTCAGCTAAGGTCATGATCTCATGGTTCTTGAGATTGAGCCCCGTGTTGGGCTCTGTGCTGACAGTGTGGAACCTGCTTGGGATTCTCTCTCTCTCTCTCTCTCTCTCTCTCCCCCCTTATCTCTCTCTCTCAAAATAAATAAATGGACTTTAAAAAGTACATGTGTTTTGGGGCGCCTGGGTGGCTTAGTCGGTTAAGCGTCCGACTTTCGCTTAAGTCATGATCTCGCGGTTCGTGGGTTCGAGCCCCGCGTTGGGCTCTGTGCTGACTGCCAGCTCAGAGCCTGGAATCTGTTTCAGTCTGTGACTCCCTCTCTCTCTGACCCTCCCCTGCTCATGCTGTCTCTCTCTCTCTCTCCTAAGAAATAAATAAAACATTAAAAAAAAAAGTACATGTGTTTTATGTCTGGTCTCTTTCACTGAGCATAATGGTTTCAAGATATATATCCATGCTGTAGCATGTGTCAGTGTTAAAGCCTTTGCTCTCCTTGATGCTACTGCGCACCTCCAGCTAGTGCTTTCGCTAGGTGGATCTAAGGTGCAGGCACTTAAACAAGAGTTTAGCCGACTCCTTTAATACTCAGTGTTCTTGAACTATAGAGCCTATTGAAACCGGAAAGACCTGTTCTTCTGCTGGCTCAGAAATTCAGGGCAGGGGCAAGGAGGGGACACTTTGCAAAGCTCCCACAGGTGGTCAACTGTGGGACCAGAGTCTGAGAACACTGACAAGGCCAACAATCAGCCAGAGTTTGCCCACATGCTCAGAGCACTCGGTGGCTGGGCTCCTCTGGCTACACCCCCTCATTGGATCCTTCTCATACTCCTGTGAGCCTGGTATCCTCCTCATGTTACACTTGATGAAGCAGAGACTCAGTGAGCTGGGGGCCCAACTGGCACCTTCTCTCCTATATATCCACAGCTCTGGCACATCTGTGACCCTCTCCAGGGAGAGACACCATGCACTTGTGACCTGCTTCAGGTGCTCACAACCCCAAGAATCAGCCTCATCCAGCAATCATGAAGACAGATCACCCTCACCAACAGTGTGATGACTCACCTCCCTTCTGCCATCTCCTCCCACCACTGGGTCTCAAGCCTTAAGCAGGAGTCCTCTGGAGAGATTGCTAAAAATACAGACTCCGGAGCTTATCCCCTTCTGATACAATAGGTCTAGGGTGTGGCCTGGAATTTGTACTTTATTGGACACTTCGGGGTCATCCCAGTTTGGGAACTACCTTGTGGATCATCTAGTTCCGCCCTCTCATTTTACGCAGGTGGGAATACAAACCCAGAAGGGGCTCGCCCTGTGCCTAAAACCCTCAATCGCCCTCTACTGGTCTCAGGCCGGCCACCAGCTCCTTCCATCAGCGCTAATACCTCCTCGGTTCCGAATATTCAGAAAGCGCTCTTACCTACCGCAGGGACAGTTCTTTTCTATCCTCCTCCAAAGTCTGCCTAATCGCTGTCAGCCCCCACAGCACCTCCACCAGGCGGCCTTCCTTGATCCATTAAATGGAACCACCTGGACTCGTTTACTTGCTCGCCTCCCTTCAGTATTGTGAAGGGAGGGATCACCCGGTTTTTGCACATTATATATCTTCGCTGGACGAATGAACGAACGACGAATGAAATAAACAGAATGAGCAAGCACCTCAGGGCCCGCCTGGCTCATGCTTCCTCTCTCCGGCCTCCAGACTGCAGGAGGTGGTGGGACGGTGTCCCTTAGGCCTCAGGCACTGGGAGGCGCCACCGGCCCCGCGCGTCCGCGTCGCAGCGGAGAGGGAGGGACCGCCGGGCCGGCAGCTGCGGAGCCATCTGCTGCGCGGGCGGCGGCGCCCGCCCCAGT
>NW_027530969.1:3181403-3212458 GCF_008692635.1 Crocuta crocuta
GACCTCGCACACCTCCACCCCTGCGCTCACCCCAAACCCGCCCGCGAAGGCCCGCCCTCCAGTTTGGCTCCCGCTCCAACCAGCAGCACCTACGACGCAGACCCCGGTAACCCTAGTATCTGTGTTAATAAGGATTACAGGGGGTGGCGCACGCGGGGGCACCTAATACACCTAAGCTATGGTAGTATCACTGCATGTGATAGGATGAGAATTTTACAAAATGTCTCTCTCGTCCAAGTTCCCACCCAACTCAGGAATCCCCTCTCAGACAGTCCCAGGTATGGACAGACGATAAAACCTGGATTAAAATTCATTCACGGGGAAAAAAAAAATCATTTTGAAAAATAAAATCATTCTGATGTGAGTGCGTTTCGGGTGGTACCGTTTTTCCTGCCAATCCCACCCTGCAGCCGCAAGCCCCAGGGCAGGCTCAGAGCTTGGCGGGAGTAGCAGGTACAGACAACGCAGAATCATCTCGTGCCGACTCCATCCCTAAGCGCAGGTCTCCAGGGAACTGGCTGCCATCCCAAAGGTAAAGGAAGGTCACTCAGGCTCGCAAGAGCTTTGGGCTAATGGAGGGACAGCAACTGGGAGAGCGGCGGAGCTGGCAGCCCTTCCCTCCCTGCCTCTACTACAGACCTCCCCTAGCCGGCAACTGTGTCTGGATCTCCTGCGGCTGGATCTCCTCCTGCGCTGGAGCCTTGATGGTGCTGAAACCAGGCATGAGATGGAGCTGCTCCCCCGACACCCTCCAAGGGATGGTGGTGGAAAGTGCTTGTCCTGGGTTTTTCTGTGCCCAGGGGCTAGCTTCTGGATGACAATTGGTTTGTTTGGATTTTTTCCGAGGTACAAGCATTGAAGAGGTTACAAACTGATGACAAAGAATTGGAACTCCTAGGAGGAGAGGGAGAGAAATGGAGCAGGAACTACACCCATCTGCTCTGTGCCAAGTTCTAAGTTAGTGCTTCTCCGGCAATCTATTCAGTAAATTCTTTTTGCACCGTGAACTGGGCCCTGAGAATGGAGCAGAGAACAAGTCTTGTAGTCCAGGAGAAGCAATTAAAAATATAGTCAGTCATTGGATAACACATGGGTGAGGGGCACCAATCCCCCCACGCCATCAAAAATCCACATATAACTTTTGACTCCCCAAAACTCAACTGCTAAGAAATTACTGCTGACCAGAGACCTTACTGATAACGTGAACCATCAATTAACACATTTTTATACATTCTCCATATTACGTATTGTATTCTTACAATAAAGTAAGCTAAAGAAAATAAAATATTATTAAGAAAATCGTAAGGAAGAGCAAACCCACTTATAGTACCTTACTGTATTTATCAAAAAAATCCACGCCTAAGTGGACCCATGCATTTCAAACCTACGTTGTTCAAGAGTCGACTGTAATCTCAATGACAATCCACACACCATAAGGGAACCACCCGGTTTATGACCCTGAATGTTAAATATGATTATCTCCCATTTTACAGATACAGAAATAATGGCTCAAAGAGAACAAACAACTGGACCAAGATCTCTGAGCCAAGGCTTGGCGGCAAGACCAAAGCCGGTGTTCTGACTGCAAATGGCCACCGAGGGGAGGGGATTGGAAATGGCCTGACTCCTAATTCCCGATGGAAACAGTGGGGCCATATAGCACTGTGTTCAAATGGTGAACAGTGAAGACTCTTTGCTGAGGCTAAAGTGGACTAGGGCTACACTTGGAGAGCCCCGTTTTTATAATTCTGAGCCAGTAAAAATGTGAATAGATACTTTGACTAGGAGCCACCATCTGACAATTCCATTTGGCAGAAGCACAGGGCCATTGAGGCCACCCCCAAGTCTGCATAGAGGCACAGAAGCCTCCCCCCCTTCTCCCCCGATGCAAGCTCACGTATTCATTCACTGATTCAATGTACAGTGAGAAACTGTGGCGCCTGGAAAACTCCAAACCCCAATCAGGGAGATGGAAACACACATCCCACACAAGGTTCGAGTTGAAAGGGCGCTGTCCAGGATGCTATGGGAACACAGAGGAGGAAGAAGGATTAAAAATCATGGAGCAGGGGCGCCTGGGTGGCTCAGTTGTTTAAGCATCTGACTTGGGCTCAGGTCATGATCTTGCGGTTTGTAGGTTCGAGCCCCACATCGGGTTCTGTGCTGACAGCTAGCTCAGAGCCTGGAGCCTGTTACAGATTCTGTGTCTCCTTCTCTCTCTTCCCCTCCCCCACTCATGTTCTGTCTCTCTCTGTCTCAAAAATAAACTATTTTTTAAAAAATCATGGAGCAGGTGGCTGAGGGCAGGTTGAGACCATTCAGTGTTCTTGACCCATAGACAGAGGAAGAGGTGGGAGGCTGGGCAGAAGAGGGAAGGCAGAGGAGAGTTGCTGGCTGGGAAAGCAAGGACTTCACTTGAGGCCGTTAAAACGAATCTGAGTCGGTGTGCATGGGTCAGACAAGGACACGGCCAGGATTAGATGCTGCTGCTCTTAGCTCCCCGGCCCGCATCCCTTGGCCGTGCTCCCCCCTTCCGAGGAGCAGGCAGGAATTGTAACGAGGTGAAACCAGGACAGCAGCAAGCTAACACACACAGGGGAAAGCAATCTGAAAACCCAGAATTCCGCAGGACAGACAGGCCGGGATAACCAGCATGCTGAGAGAAGACAGACCTGACAGTGGCCAGCAAGTTAGACCCAATCTGGAAGGGTGACAAGATGGGAGAAGAAGCTGCTTACACCTGGGCCATCCTGCATCCTCTGGGACTCATGCCCAGGCTCACCTGGCCAGGATCTTCTCCCTGGAAAGACCCTCTGCCTGGGGTATACAAGGTGCTTGCCACGGGCTGAGGTATGGGCTATCTGGAGAAATGTACCCAGGTATTGGGGGAGCCCAGGCCAAAGGGTGGGGAGAAGCTTCAGGGTTTCTCAGGATACCCAGGGGGTGAACATGTGATCTTCAAGCTGCATGTTTGTGGGCAGAATCACATTTCCAGCTAGGCCGATGCCTGGATTTGTATGTTCCTTCACTTAGCCCCACTCCCCTGCAACCCCACAGTCAGAAATCCATGTGCAGGCACCAAGACCTCTGGCTTTGGGAGGTCAAGAGTCACGTCATCCCCACTGCCTCTCCACTCAGTTACCTGGTACAGTGTAGGACCCAGACAAAATGGGGATTGAAGACTGATTAAATGTACTAAAAGCAGAAAGCTTCTATTTAAAGCAGTTTTGCTAAATCCTTTGAAAGAGCAAAGAATCCCACAGTAATAAACACAATTACCCTCCCATGAGATCTGGTCTTAAAGTTTGAGTTCTGCTTACTTTATGGAACAAACCTTCTTCTAAATATTGTGACATCAACAACTATGTATTTACCAAAAATAAGAAGGAGATTTCTTCCTTCCTCCTGAGCACACAGCCACATGGCATTTCTGAGCCTCGCCTCCGTAGCAATCAGTGTGACCAAATTCTAGCCAATGGGAGGTGAGCGGAAGTAAGCATCCCTTCCTGGCCTGGCCCACAAAACTCTCCCACAGGTACCTATCCATTGTCTCTCTCCATTCACTGGCTAGAGATGGAAAATGGAGAAGCTCGGGTTCTCGAATCACCACATGGAAGGCTGCCCATGAATGGCCCCACTGTACTCCTATATGGGCAGGAAATAATTTTAAATCCTGTAAAGCTATCAACATTCCAGCATTTATGGGTCACAGTATCCAACATTAGCCTAACTATAAAAGCACTTACTATGCGGACAGCTCATAGCAAGCCAGGCCAGAGTGGGCATGTACAGGTAAGAGTCAAGTATGAAGATGCAGGGAGGGGACCCATGCTGGGAACACCCACAGAGACACTTGGCTCAGTGGGAATTTTTGAAACATTCTCCACCCCCCACCAACCTGGTGCAACTTGGACCCGGCTATGGACACTCACTGATCACTTCTCCTCAATGCTCCCCCTTAGCGGCTGTTCTGCTAGACATTTGGACCTAACTGAGCATCCCTCCCCCCACTTTCTTTTTCAATTAGAGATTGAGTGAATGCATCTCTTTCTGTCCAGAATTTTTCCTTGAGCTAATAATTTTCCTTAAAATCTTCTGAACTTGCCATCGGGTCTGACAAAAAGCTTACTGAATGCCTTGCTCTAACCTTCTATTTCACTCAACCTTCTAAAGTTGCCTTTTATAGCAACGCGCATCAACCCTTCCATTTATACTGTGTTTTTGGCTCTGTCCCTTTCACGCATCACTTCTCCACAGGGCCTTTTCGAGTCCTCCCTCCTCATTCCTCTGCTCTGCCCTGCTTCCGTTTCTTTTCCAAGAAATGCTTTCCCTCATCTTCCAGGCATTTCTTCCCTTCCCAGCACCCTGATCTCAACCCCACTTATTCTCCGAGACACATGTCCTCCTTTCAACTAAGAAAAAGACATTAAAACTTCCCTTTTGATTCCTGTTCACTTCTGCCTTAGTGAAGTTGAGCTGTGTGGGTAACTAATTAAAAACTTGTTGGTCATTGCCATTCTTACTCCCCTGCCTCCTGTGGTGGTAACCCCTTGTCTTCTGATCTCCCATGTCCCAACTTCTCATCACGCTAAGGGGGGGATAAAAGCCTCACTGTTAAAAGACGCATAACAATTTGTAAAGGAAATAAATTGCTGAGCCAAAAGTATATTACGAGAATTGTCATGATTTCTTCTCCAGTTTTACCTCCTTAAACATTCTGTTTTCTGCCATTGTAATAAATACACATCAACTTTTATCAACTCTTTTTATACATTTCAAATACTTGCCTTTCCTTTTTACCTCTGGGTATTTATACCTCTTCCACTACCAAATAGAATTGTGACATCTCACAACAGAAGGCACAGAAATACTAAAATAACTTACGAAAGGCTGTGAGCCAATTAAGGAAAGGGCAAGATCTATGGATCTGTGCATCCTAAACTAAGGATACTTTTATTGTCATTGAGCATAAAATAAAGCCCTAAATGTCAATGGAAGTAGAGTTAATAACAAAGCAGGAAGGGAATGTGACAAAAATCCCAATGGTTAATATTAGAAAGCATACTGTACATGACTGGCTTGTTACTCTTGTAATAAAGTCCTGGAAATGTTCTAAAATATTTCTCTACTTCCTGCCTATTTGCTAAAAGGATATGACAGCATAACATTTAAAAAATCATTATCATAAAAATAAGGATAAGAGACATGCTAAATGGGAATATGTGTGTGGAAGCAGAAATACTTGTAACTTTCTTTTAAAAGCTCAACAAATGGATGAACACGATTGAGTATAGAACTTAGCTCTGAGCTTCCAAGAACCTATGGCAAAGATGGAAATACAAGAAGATTACTGAATTTTTCCTAACCACCATTTGCAGAGATATGGTTGCCTCCTAAGAACTATGGGTCATATGGGTCTTGTCATTTCCCTTCATCTTTAGAAAGAACTTTCCAAGGATTCTTTTCACATAATCCTTAAATTCCTGGCATACACCACTATCCAATGGTTTCATCCTATTACCAGCTCTCTTCTTCCAATGTGACTTCTTCCCCTTATCCTTTGATTGAGTGTTTCCCAGTCATTTGGGTACCATGACCTTGAAAAGTGCCCATATCAGGCATACCAACTGTAGTCTTGTCTACATATTTTTTTCCTTAATCACATTTTCACTTAATACATTTTGTGTCATTCTAGGAAGTCATTGTTTTGGCATGCGAGTTGCAGGATGTTTTCCCTAATACACATTAAATAAATACCTGTAAATACAATACCATTCCTGAGACTCTGTTAGCGCAATTCTGATGTCACTGGCTCTCTTCCCCACATACTTCATAAGAGAATCCTCGGCACAGAATGTCTCTTTCCAGCTTCTACTTGACCCAGCCCAGTTTAGTCTCAGACCTCCACAGCTGACACACATCCTCCTTTGCTCTCTGCATCTAATAGGATTGCCTTTCTGGCTTGTAAACAACCTCCTCCTTCCTCAAGTTCTACCTGAATTCCTTCTTTCTCTCCAAGTCCTACCTTCTCCACAGAGTCTTTCCTGATATCAGCCTTGAACCTGGACCTTCCTCCACTGACCTCCCAGAGGACTCCTCTGGCTCTTAATATGTTATTACACAGCAGATGACCTTAAATATATGGTAAATTCTTGTATATATTCCCTAGCAACTAAGCACATAGTAAGTGCCCGGAAAAATGGTAACATGTCAAGGCTGAGCCCTGAATTTAGAGCCAGGAGACCTGGCTTTTTGGGTAAGTCACTCTTCAAGTTTCAGTTTATCCAGCTACAAAATGGTGAAGAAGTGGGTAGAGTGGGGATCTCACATTCTCTGAGGTCTCTACCATCTTGCCCCTCTACCATGTTAAACTCCTGCTTTCTTTGGTACCCACTGCCTTCTCTGTAAATTCCCCTATGTGCACCCTGACTTTGGCTTTTTCTACTCTGAAGGTGCCTTGCTATTTCCATACTGCTAGTGGATTCTATAGCAGTCAGTAGCCATTTTTGTCTGTGAAAGAACTCCCTCTGCTCCCCACCTTCTGCTCATGGCAGACATGCCCCAGCACCTTGGACACCCTTCTGTCCCTGACCCCTCCCTTAACCTGCTTGGTATCTGCTAGTTCTACACAGCCCAGTTTTAGCCTCCATGTTTTCTCTGCTCAGTTTCTCTGCTTCCCACCTTTTCTATGGCACCCTCAGAAATACAAGACATGTTTGTCCTATATAAAAAGACTTCTCTTGTTTTTGCACATAAGCCACAGGGTATTGGAGCATCCTGTACTAGCCACAGTTCTACTACTTACTGGCTCCAAAACTTTGGGAACATGGCTTAAATTTTCCAGTTGCCACTTCTATCCAGCAGGGATGACATGCCCCAGAGTGTCTCATAGTTACCAACTGAGACCATGGTGTTCAAAATGTGGCCATTAGCACCTCCTCCTTCTGTTCTTCCTGGCCCAGCTCAAGTCAGCCCCCTTTCCCATGATCTACTCTACCAACTAATGAGGCCACTCCTATGAAGGGCTTTTCCTCTGAAGCATGTGGACAGCACTTGAGAGTTTACACATCATTATCTCATATACTGTCCTCTGATCCTCACACACACACAAAAATTGAGGTACACTTTTTCATCAGCCTTTGAGAGAAGGAAATCTAGACACATGCTATAACATGGATGGGCCTTGAGGACATTAAGTGAGACAAGCCAGTCACAAAAAGACAAATACTTCCACTTACATGAGGTATCTAAAGTAGTCAAACTCATAGGAACAGAAAGTAGAATAGTGTTTACTGGGGCTGAGGGAGAAAGGAATAGGAAATTGTCATTTAATAGAAATAGAGCTCCATTTTGCAGGATGAAAAAGTTCTGGAGCTGTTGCACAACTATGTGAATATATGTAACACTACTGAATATACACTTAAAAATACTTGAGATGGCAAGCTTTATGTCGTGGGTATTGTAGCACAACTGAAAAAAGTTTTAAAAGATACCCAACTATTACCACTTTTTAAAACAAAGTATTATAATCACTGTGGCTGTTTTCCAGATAAGAGGGCTCGGACTCAGAGAGGCTCACCTAGAACATGCATCCAGGTCTTCAAAATCCTGACCTCACATACCCATTCCCAGTGCCCCAGGGTAAAGCATGAGCCACAGGTATCAGCACACAGCAGCCCCTCAGGGCCCAGGGAAGGAGCCCCATGCCCTTTCACCAACCACAGCACCTTAAGGGTATGCAGACCCTCAGGCACTGCTGTCCTTTGTCCCCAAGACCAAGTTCACTCCCCTCCACCGAGCTCCAGGCTGCATCTCTCACCCGCAAGATCCTCAACCTCTGTGGATGTCTGGCCATTGCCATGTGGCCAGCTGCAGCCAATTTCGGACTGGGGTGAATATAGCAGTTGTCCACATAAGCCATGTTTCTCCCGCCTTGTGTTGGTGCTCCCTCTTCCTGCTCTGTTCTCCCACCCCTTTGCCCTGTGTTCCCTCTACCAGACTAGTTTAGCTGGCCCCTCTCAGGGAGCCTTCCCAGGTCTCCCACGTGAAATCAAACTGCCCTCTTCTGGGTCCCATTGAGCCTGCTTCCTGTCTGAGGCTGGTCACTCTGTTTGCCATTTCCTCTTCCCTGTAGGCCTCTTCTCCATAGACCTTCAGCTCCCAGAGGCAGGAGCTAAGAGCTCTTCCACCTTACCTCCTGCTGTTTGGAGCCCTGAGTCAGTGGAGTGGGATGGGGCTGCACAGGTGCATGTAAAATTTGCAAAGAAAGGACAAGACCCCAGGCCAGGATGAATGTGGGGACAGAGCTGCAAGGTGCTGCCTCTTCTAGCAGAAGAGGTGGCTCACATAAGAAGGCCTAGGGCACTGACGGAGGCTGGCAGGGGATAAAAGAGCAGCTGTCTGTGTGGGAAGGATGACGCAGGCACCCAATTCATTTGGCTGAGGAGGATGTGGCTCTGACTCTCCCAGCAGAGGCAAGGGCAAGAGAGTGTGGGGTGGCGGCTTGAGGTTCTAGAATAAACCTGCACATGTAGTTTAACTTGCATTTTTTTTCCTGATGTTCTCTCAAATTTCAGACACTTGGACCAGCCATCGTGGTGGCCTGGGCAGAACTCTACAACCTGGGTGATCTTGACCAAGTCATTTCCTCTCTGAGCATGAGCATTCCCTTCTAAACTCTAAAGAGTTGATGGGGTTCCTGGGTATTTCGGTTGGTTGAGTGTCTAACTCTTGATTTTGGCTCAGGTTTGTCATGGCTCTTTCCTTTCCTTCTTGGCCTTCCTTTCCTTCCCATCTGCTGAAAGCTTTCTTTGCTTTCCCTGCCTGCTTCCCGCCTGCAGAGCTCCTTCTTCCTCCTTCTCTCCAGGAGCTTCTGCAAGGAGCTGACTGCTTCCAGCAGTCCTGACTTGGTGGCTGGGCCAAGATCCCACACATGTGGGTGGATGCGGGGCAGCATGGGCTTCTTGTCTGAACACGGACTGCCCAGCAGGACTTTCCCCTAGAGAAGGACCACAAAATTGCTGCCAGTTCCTAGCAAGCAGGTTGGCCGGAATCCTACAGGCGACTACCCTAGCCCCCACCTGGCTCCTACCAGGACTGTTGCTGAGCTCCAACCCAGGTGGGTGCTTGTGGTGCTGACCCCGACATGGGCTCCCATCGGTAAACAACCCACACTGGCTGATGTGGGACCCTGCTCCCATTGTCATCCCCTCTCCACACACACCCAAACACACACATTCATGGGCAGGCAAGAAGCATAGTTATGTGCATTGGATCCCTGGCTGCCCACTACACTCATCATAATTGATTTTGTCCTTAAGAAGGCATCTGATAGGCAGTTAACTCCTACTTTCACCCTCACTCACTCCCATGCCTATTTTCTCTCATCTGTCACCCCACCCCAGGCTGCCACTTCTCAGCAGAGCAGTTAACCCACTGCCTCATGTTTAATCTAACTTGGTGTCCCTAACTGTGGCTAACTTCCAAGAGCAATCACCTGGCCTCTCATGTTGGTTTCCTCCTCTTCTCCATCGGCAGGGCTGGAACCAATACCACAGTCTTTGCCACTGGCTAGCTTCTGCAGTGTAGTGGTTTGCCACCAACTGTGGCACCTTATAAATAAAAATGGCTTGGGGCCCTGGGTGGTTCAGTCAGTTAACTGTCCGACCCTTGATTTCTGGCTCAGGTAATGATCTCATGGTTCGTGGGATGGAGCCCTGCATTAGTCTCTGTGCTGACAGCATGGAGCCTGCTTGGAATTCTCTCTTCCCTCTTTCTCTGCTCCTCCTCTGCTCTCATACATGTCCTCTGTCTCTTTCTCACTCAAAATAAATAAACAAAGCTTTTTAAAAAGTGGCTCTAGGGGCCCTTCTTAATGGGATAAAGAGTAGAGGCCCCACTGTCTTTCATGAGGTAAGCTTGTTTACCTCCCCTGAAACCTGGCTGAGAAATCTACATTTGGGAGGATCCTGCTCAGCCCTTCAGCCTTGACAGGTCGTCTGTGGTTCCTTCTCTGTCTGAAGCAGAAAAAGCAGCCCCAGCTCCCACTGGAGGAAGCCAACTCTTCCATCTGTCCCAGACTCCACGTGCAGCATCTCTCCTGCAAGGCCCTCCCTGGAGTCATGTCTGGGGTTAGTGTTGCCAGACAGAACCTCAGGGTCATTTAGGGCTCAGATTGGATGGCTGAACTTACAATTTTTTCTCCTCCACTTCCTCCGATGTCTCCCCTGATGGTTACTTTTATGACCAGGGACCCAAACCCCAATCACCACCTTCCCTGACCCTAAACCTGTATGTAAAGGCAAATTCCCCTAAAGTGCCATCAGCTCATTGGCATTTCCCAGTGTTCTGGAGAGTATTAATAAACAAACAAAACAAAGGGGAGTGGGTAGAGTTCTGGGGTCAAGGTTTCTTTACTGCAGAACCCCCTAAAGCTTTAACACGTCAACGTGCACCATGAATTTCCAAGAAGGGGAGAGAGCATATTTCCTCAATAATTCTAAAGGAGTGTGTTTGCTAGATTCACATACATATAATCAATCACTCTGAGGATTTAGGACCTATTTCTGGATGGGATGAGAGGATCAGAGAGAGGCAAGTTGGGGTGCTAGTGGTGATAGCAGTAAAAAAAAAACCCAACAAACAGGTAATGAGTGAGCAAGCTAGTGGACACAGCTAGTCCCCTCCCAGAACATGGCAGCACCTCACTGCTAGACCCCAACAGGAACTGAAACAGGATAAAAATGTGAATATAAAGGTTCCTCACATTTAGATAGCATTTTCCAGCTTACAAAACACATTCATGCACATGATTCTATTTGATCCTCATAACATCCTTGCATAGTGGGCAAGGAAGCAAAAGTTTCCCATTTTATGGATGGCAATCAGTTATTAAGTGGCTTGCTTAAGATCTCCCAGCTTAGTGCCTTTCTGCCCATCATCTCTCATCTCTTCTGCTGAAGAAATGCTAGACTGAGAGCATCTGGAGGCAAGGATGCCAAAAAATGGATGCATGAATCAACCAACCATTAGAGTGCCACCCCAAGAAGCTCGATAGTCATTGGCCCACAGAGGGCTGGCTGTGACAAGGAGCACAACACCATGGCTTCAGTGACATGCTTGGGTGATCATCTCTTTCTGGCATGTTCCCCTCACACACTGGAACAGGATCATGGTAAACGCAGAGGTTTGTTGTGGGGACCATGTCCACATTCTCATAGCTGGGCCCTGGTTGGGACAATACAGAGAGATGGGTGCAAGTTTTCAGAGGGGGTGGGGGGTCCAGCTGCTTTCTAGGCACGTATTCATGGCTTAGCTGTTAGGGCCGCAGAGGTACAGAAAGAGTATTAATAAAGACAAGGATAAGCCCTATTATGGGCTAAATTGTGTCCTCCCTCAAAAGAAAAAAATTTAAGTTTAAGTTCTAATTCCTAGCATCTCAGAATGTAACTGTATTTGGAGACAGAACCTTTAATTTTTTTAATGTTTATTTATTTTTTGAGATAGAGAGAGAGAGAGAAGAAAGAGAGAGAGAAACAGAGTACAAGCAGGGGAAGGGCAGAGAGAGGGAGACACAGAATCCAAAGTAGGCTCCAGGCTCTGAGCTGTCAGCACAGAGCCCGATGCAGGGCTCAAACTCACAAACAATGAGATCATGACCTGAGCCAAAGTCAGATGCTTACCCAACTAAGCCCCCCAGGTGCCCCTGGAGTTAGAACTTTAAGGAGGAAATTAAGTTAATCTGAGGTCATTAGGATGGGCCCTGACCCAATATGACTGGTGTCCTTATAAGAAGGAGAGATTAGGACACAGAAACACACAGAGGGAAGGCCACATGAGGACCCAGGGAGGCCCATCTACAAACCAAAGAAGGAGGCCTCAGGAGAAACCACCTTGATCTTGGACTTCTAGACTCCAAAACTGTGAAAAAATCAGGTTCTGTCATTGTAGCCACCCAATCTACGGTACTTTGTTAAAAATGCTCTGGAGCACCTGGGTGGCTCAGTCAGTTAAGCAGCCGACTTCGGCTCAGACCATGATATCGTGGTCTGTGGGTTCGAGCCCCAGATCCTGCTCTGTCCTGACAGCTCAGAGCCTGGACCCTGTTTCAGATTCTGTGTCTCCCTCTCTCTCTGCCCCTCCCCAGCTCGTGCTCTGTCTCTTTCTGTCTCAAAAATAATAAACGTTAAAAAAAATTTTTTTTTTAAATGCTCTAGGTAATAGGCCTAAGGTCAGGCTGGGGCTCAAGAAGGAAGTATAAGGTGGCCCAGCACCCACTTTCCAGTGGGCAATAGTACATGTAAATGTTTCTCTGTTAACATCACAAGGCATTCATGATTCCTTTCCTAATAGTAAGTGTCCACTGAATATATGCATTATGCCAAGAAAATCAGACCAGATATAGCATCTGTTCCCTCCTTCCGAAAACCTTAAAATGCAGTAGAAGAGTAAGATAAAAACACGGATGATGAATACAGAGAAAGCACTCCATTTTTTAACACAGTGTGTCTGAACACCAGTTTGTAAGTTAACTGTTTGAACCCAGAATGTTTCCTCAGAAGTAGTGAACTCTCTGGTGCCCCTGCCCCCGTATAAGTCTGCAACATCAAGCTAGCTGACATCAATGACAATACCTTTACAGCCAACATTGTCCTTTCACACATCCCACCTCTATTTTTAAATGTTTATTTACTTATTTTGAGAGAAAGAGCGTGCATTCCAAGCCTGCTCTGTGCTGTCAGCTCAGATCCCGATGTGGGGCTCAGAACCAGGAACTGTGAGATCATGACCTGAGCCGAAATCAAGAGTTGGATGCTTAACTGACTGAGCCACCCAGGGGCCTCTAACACACCCCATCTCTTTGCATTCTAGAACACCCACCAGAGAAGCAGGAGGACAATTCTCAATAGCCACATTCCACAAGGGGCCCTGGAGGCCCAGAGAGAGGTTCTGGGACTTGCCTGGTCATACACTGGTGGGGCCAAGAGTCAAATCAGAATTTCTGTCCCCAGGTCTCATGTTGAGTGGAGAAACAGGGAAGAAAGTCTGTGCACCCCCAAGCCTTCCCCTGGACTCTGGGCAGAGGGAGAGTGGGACATATCCACCAGGCAACAGCCTGGTCAGGGTGGGGTAGGAGGATGTTGGTGATCAGAGGGTAGGACAGCTGTGGCCGGACTTATTTGGACTTATTTGGACTAAGCCAGGAGCTGTCTGCTAACGTTGCAGCCATATGCTCAAGGAAACTGCGATTAGCATATTCTGAAATTAGGGTCCTATCTGTATTTTCCTGAGAAGATTAAGCGTTCATCATCTTGTATGATTAATATCCAGTACATTTCCCAGAATCCTCGTCCCTATGGAATTCATACGTATGTGCATGATTTGAGTTTTGGGATTCCCTCCTGATGAATAATAATTAAGGGCTGTTATGAACTCTGGAGGCTGCATTTAAACAAACGTGCTTAACAAATGTTGGCTGAGAGCCAATTACGTGTCAGGTAGTCTACTGGGTCCAGTGGGGCAGTATTAGAAGGGTAATTCAGAGATGTATCCCAGCTGCAAAGACCTCACCATCAAACCCGGGGCAAACATCCCAGTACATGGAGGACTGTTGTAAAAGGCACCCAATGGTGACAGTGATCCTATGCTGTAAGTGTACCCCGAACTTAGACGCTCTGTAATAACATTCCCGGTTCACCTGAAACTGCCTAGATTTAGTCTTTTACTCTAACATATGCACCGATCAATACCAAAGATGAGTTAAACTGATGAAAATCAATCCCCAAACCAGTTTTTCTTTCCAGACCAAAAATTTTCATCAATAATAGAGAATTAAAAGATGCTACTGAATTCTGATGCCTGCATTGCACATAGTTCAATCACAGGTTGTTAAAATGGATTAAGAAGTAGAAGCCCTTGCCAAGAGGCTGTTCTGCTGGCCTCTGGCAGATGGAAAGGGACCAGGGTGGAGCAAGGAGTTCCAGGGAAACTAAAGCTCCAGAGGAAAGCCAACAGCCCTGAGGGGAACTATCCATACTGGGCGCCCACTGGTGAGCTATTCCAAGGCGGGTGACCTGGGGCTCTATTGCCCATTTGATAGGCAAGGAGTCCAGGTGACAGGTTCCAGAATGCCACCGGAAAACAAGCCAGACACACAGAAAACACCCAGTAGTCTGTTTGGCTAGTTTGAAGAAAAGAGATAAAAAGAAGAGAGATAAATGACATCATGGCAGGTTAGGAATTTCAGACTTTTCATTGCTGAAGACAAGACTCTTCAAAAAAGCAGTGTTGCCTATTCTTGGGACAACGAGATCCTGGATAGAGTCCCAAATGTCCTACTCCTGAGGCACCCACATGGCTGCAGGAACAGGTGTGCTCTGTCAGTTCCAGACAAGCAGAAAGTAAGGAGCCAGGGGAACCCAGAGCTAGGCTTAGCAGAAGTCTTACTTGAGTGGGACCCTGTGTCTCATATGTCCTTTCTCCCACCACAGGTCTCCCCATCTTGGCAGCACCCACACATCCCCATGGCCCACAGTCACATACAACGGAGTAATTGTTGAACCTAGTGACAGCAGGGTCCGCCCAGCTACACTGTGCAGCCCTGCCCTGAGCTGATGGAGCCTCCTGCCTCAAGATTCATTCATTTATTCAATCAATCATTTCTCAGGCCCTGGCATTCTTCCAGATGTGGGGGATGGAGAAAGAGATGCAGGTGATTATTAAGTCATAGGCCCTGCTCTGGACTAGCAGGAGAGCCCTACATTCCATCAACAAACATTCTCTGAGCACTTGCCATGTCTCAGAGGAATGCTAGGCACTGAGGACACCATCCTTGGCTCAGTAAGCTCACAGTCCATTGTGGGAGATGGACAGAAGAATAGTGGAGTGATGCATGCTACACAGGGGGTGAAGCAGGGGAGCCTCAGAGTCCTGGGCGCCAAGGAGAAATTGTCAAGTAGAAGCTGCATGCCAGGCCCCAGCAAGGAGATAAGGAATGCTCCAGAATGAAGTTTTAACCAGCAGTCTCTGTAGGCAGCAGCCTTCTGGCAGCAGGATGAGAATAAGCAGTGCTGAGACCCTGGATGAGGGCAGAAAGGTGACAGAGGACTGGGAAAAGCCACTGGAGATTCAGTGGAAACCACAGTAGTGTTCCCACAGGGTGGCAAGCCAGTCTTGGGCTGGGAACAGAGCCTGGGAATAGGAGGGTTTCCGAATGGCCATAGGACGTGGCTGATGGCACCATCCTGAGGAGCTGAGGCATCAAGCAAGGCAGAGACGGGAGAGGAGGACCACTCAATGCTGCCCCAGCCCTGCAAAATCTCCTCCAACGTAGTCCATCATGTCTGGGAGTGGAAGTGAGTGAAGCCTGCTAAGCCTTGCACTCTGGAGAGAAAAATGGTAGGTCCATCCACCATCCATGGGTCCCTTGATTAAAGATTTCAGCCAGGTTCTCCTTGCTCGACTCTACTTGGGAAGTAAAGAGAGACTGGGCACAGATGAAGAGCCTGGCCTTGAAGCTGCTCTCTAGGCCAGACCCTGTAACTAGGGCCTTAGGTCAGTGTCTTCTTCTGCCAGATAAATTCCCTCTATGGTTAGGGTTTAAGAAAAATATTCCCAGTTTGTATTTTCTTGGTGAAAGCAAACTCTTCCCATCAAGGTGGAGGTCAGGAAGTACTCCAGTGACCCTGTTCCCCACATCAGAGAGCGCTCCACACTTCACAAGACTTTCCACACAGATTCACAGCTTTATCCTGGCAAAAATCCCGGGAGGGAGGCAAAAGTGATATTAGTGTTCCCAGACACCCAAGAGATATTTGCACACTTGTGTTTACAGGAGCACTGCTCATAATAACCAAATGGTGGAAGCAACTTAAATGTCCCTTGTCAAACAGATAGGTAAACAAAATGCTACAAACCCATACAAGGGAGTATCATTCAGTCTTAAAAAGGAAGGTAATTCTAACACATGCAGCAATGTGGAAGAACCCAAGTGAAAGAAGCCAGTTACAAAAAGACAAGGACTCAATGACTCCACTTACATGAGGGACCTGGAGTAGTCAGTTCATAGAGACAGAATGTAGAATGGAAGTTGCCAGGGGCTGGGGAAGAGGAAACGGGGAGTTAGTGTTTAATGTGTATGGAGTTTCAGTTTTGCAAGATGAAAGAGTCCTGGAGATGGATGGTGTTCGTTGCACAACAATGTGAATCTCCATAACACCACTTAATTGTACACTTAAAAATGATTAAGATGGTAAATACATAAACATTAAAAAAATTTTTATTTTATTTATTTATTTTTTTAAATGTTTTATTTATTTCTAGNATGCCCCTTCCCCACTTTTCTCAAAAATAAGTAAACATTAAAAAATGATTAATATGGTAAATTTTACGTTATTTGTATTTTGTCAAAAAAATCTTTTAATGTTGAATATTCTTTTTGTAAAAAGTGACTTGAACACACATGTTATGACCATCAGGTCACTGGCCTGACCTCTACCCCATCACCACGGAACACTTGAGATAGCACACAGGCTGGATATAGATCAGCGAGTGGGTGAGTCTCACTAGCCATGTGACCTTGCTCCCTCACCTCTCTGAGATTCAATTCTAAGCTATAAATTGAAGCTAAAACACAATAATGACAGTAAAGTGCCCCAGGGGACTAAGGTGAAAGCCACAGGGTCAGTAAGAAAGGGTTCAGCTAAGTTCAGACAGGACCCAGGGCTCAGTCAATGCAGGTGTTCGCTGTCCATGAATGGATAGGCGCAAGAATGTCCACTTACCCACTGCAACCTTGACTCTCAGGCCATAGGGACAAGAAAGTTCAGTCCTTCACAAGTAATAGTCTGAGTCACTTGATCCTTTGAAAACTAGAAAGCTGTGTCCACCTGTCTGGAAGCCTAAGCAGCACCATACAGTAGTCAGAGGAGAGACTCAGGGTCTGACGGGCCTCAGCGTGGCTTCTTCTCACTGTGCAACCCTGGGTGTGTCATTGCATTTCTTCAAGCACCACTGGAAAGTGTGGGGAACAATGGCCCATATTCAAGGTGGCTGAGAGGATCAGACAGGGTCCTGGACGTGGGGGGCCAGCATACAGGAAGTCTCAGTAAGACCACAGAGAACTTCCTAGAAAGTTCTGGGGCAGGGGGAGATGTCCAGGGCCCAGAACTGCAACAAGGATTTTGGGGCCACCCACTGCTGACCATGTGCCCAAGTTGGGGACAGGAAGAAGAGTCAGGAAGAGGCCTACCCAAAAGCAACCTTCCCTCATGTAAACTGGCAGGGAAAAAAAACACAAAAAAAAAACAAAAAAACAAGCCAAACAAACCATGGCTGTTAAGGCTATGTTATGGATTGAATTGTGTGCCCCCACAAAAAATTTATTGAAGTCCTAGCCCTCAAAATAACTCTATTTGGAGATAGGTCCTTTAAGAGCTAATTAAGGTTAAATCAGGTGATATGGGTGGGCCCTAATCCAGTATGACTGGTGTCCTTACAGAGAGACACCAGGAATGGCAGCACACAGCAAAGGCCATGTGAGGACACAGCACGAAGGAGGCCATCTGCAAGCCAAGGAGAGGCCTCCGGAGAAACTAAATCTGTACTACCTTAGCCTTGGACTCCCAGCCTCCAGAGCTGCAAGAAAATAAATGTCTATTTTTTAAGCCATTCAGTGTGTGCTACTCTATTATGGCAGCTCAAGCTGTCCAAGGCAGGACATCACCAGCTCCAAGTTACACCTCTGCTCAAAATCCCAAGTCTCTGCAGGGCACCTGGGTGGCTCTGTCGGTTAAGTGTAAGTGTCCGACTCTTGATTTCAGCTCAAGTCATGGTCTCGAGGTCCATGAGGTCAAGCCCCGCCTTGGGCTCTGCGCTGATGGTGGAGAGGCTGCTTCAGATTCTCTTGTCTCCCCCTCTCTCTGTTCCTCCTCTGCTCATGCTGCTCTCTCTCTCTCAAAATAAGTAAATAAGCTTTAAAAAAATCCTGAGCCTCTGCACCTCCCAGGTCTTCCCTCACTGCATCCCCCACCTCTGGCCTTCTCTCCATCCCAGACCACCCCAGGCTGCTCCCAGCTTAGCAACCCCCACCAAGAACAACACCATCCACTAAAACATAATGACAGCCACAAACGTGTACCATCTATGGAAGTACTTTTTCACGTATATCATTCAAATTTATATTTCACATATATAAATTTAAATTTTCTAGTAGCCACAATAAAACATTTAAGAAAGTTGAAATTCATTTTAATAATATATTTAACCTAATATACCCAATTATCATTTCAACATGTAACCAATACAAAGTTATTCATATTTTATATTTTTTGTCTTTCAAAGTGTCTTTGAAATCTGATGTGTATTTTACACTCACAGCATATCTCAGTGTGGACCAGCCACATTCCAAGAGCTCAAATAGCACACATGGCCAGTGCTGGAAAGCACTCCACCACCAACTTCAAATGTCACCTTCTTGTGAGCCCCACACGGACCATCCTATTGAATAAACCATTTCTGTCTTAGTCCACTTGGGCTACTATAATAAAATATAACAGACTGGGTAGCTTATACACAAGAGAAGACTATTTCTCACAGTCCTGGACGCTGGGAAGTCCATGATCAAGGTGCTGGCAGATTCAGTGTCTGGTGGACCCTCTTCCTAGTTCAGAGTCTTCTTGCCATGTCCTCACATGGTGGAAGGAGCCAGGGAGCTCTCTGGGGTTTCAACTCTCATTAATGGGGGACTCTACCCTCATGACCTAATCACTTCCCAATACTACCACCCCGGGGGGTAGGATTTCAACATGCACATTTGGGGGGACACAAACATCCAGTTCACAGCACTCTCTACACACACTCATGCTCCTAACACACCTCCCTTGCTTCAGTCCTTAGCATTTACTACCTTCTAAAACACTGTGTATGGTTCTTATCCACTGTTTGTTGTCTCTCTCCCTCCACTAGAGTATAAGCTCCGTGAGGGCAGGATCTGTGCCTGTATCTATATGTACTGCTGCATCAGTGAATGTGCATGCATGCACCATCATGTTCAACAGGCACTTTTGCTGAACAGCCACGAACTGGTGGGCACTGTGTCCCTTCAGGCCTGGAGAGGTGGGGGTGTGTGCAGGCCAGACAGCTAGAAGGAACCAGACCAAGACTGTGATTCTATGCCCAGTGTTCTTTTTGTTTGTTTAGCTAAACTAATCTCATCCATTTCAGCAGCCTGAATTTCAGGCCTACAAGGTTTCCTAAGCTTGATAAATGCTTTTTTTTTTTTTATTGTGGCAACAATACATACATAAAATTGATCATTTTAACCATTTTTTAGGTAGTTTCAGTGGCTATAAGAACATCTGCATTATTGTGCAACCATCACCACTATCCATCTCTAGAACTTTTTCATCTTCTAACACTGAAACTCTGTACCATTCATTAAAAAACAACTTCTCGGGGCACTTGAGTGGCTCAGTCAGTTAAGTGCCCGACTCCTGATTTTCTCACAGTTCGTGAGATTGAGCCCTGCTTTGGGCTCTGCACTCCTTTTCTCTCTACCCCTCCTCTGCTCTCTCTCTCTCTTTCTCTCTCTCTCTCTTTCTCCCTCTCTCAAAATAAATAAGTAAACTTAAAAACAACAACAACAACAACAACAACTCCAGGGCACCTGGGTGGCTCAGTTTGTTAAGTGTCCACCTTTGGCTCAGGTCATGATCTCCCAGTTCGTGAGTTCAAGCCCTGCATCAGGCTCTGTATTCACAGCTTGGAGCCTGGCGCCTGCTTCAAATTCTATGTCTCCCTCTCTCTCTCTTCCCCTCCCCTGCTTGTGCTTTGTCTCTATCTCTCTCTCTTAAAAATAAATAACATTTAAGGGACTCTTGAATGCTGAGAACAAACTGAGGGCTGATGGGGGTGGGGAAGAGGGGAAGGGGGGTGATGGGCATGGAGGAGGGCAATTGTGGGGATGAGCACTGGGTGTTATATGGAAACCAACTTGACAATAAACTATTAAAATAAATAGATAGATAGATAGATAGACAAACATTTAAGGGGGAAAAAAACTCCTCATTCCCCCTTCCCCAGTCCCTGGCAATCTCCATTCTACTTTCTGTGTCTATGAGTTTGACTGCTCTAAGTACCTCATATAAAGTGGGACCAAATAGTATTTGTCCTTTGTGACTGGCTTATTTCACATAGCACAATGTCTTCAAGGATCATCCATGTTGTAGCGTGTGTCAGAATTTCCTTCCTTCTGAAGGCTGCGTAACATTCCATAGTATGGATCAAACACAGATGTTATCCATTCATTGTCGATGGACACTTGGGTTACTTCCACCTTTAGGCTACTGTGTCAGTGTTCTTTGTAACACAACACAAGTGGACAAGAGCTCAGAAGTAGGAACATTCCTGTTGGGGGATATCTTGACCTGGGTCTCAGAAGACGTGCTTACACACAGGTTTGGGGGAAAGGAATTCAGGCTGTCGTAGTCAGCTCAGGCTTCCATAACCAAGGCCCATAGCCTGGGTGGCTTAAAAACAAACATTAATTTTCTCATAGTTCTAGAAGCTGGAAAGTCCAAAATCAAACTTCCTGCAGGAACAAGGCTCTGGTGTGGGCCTCCTTCCTGAGTTGTAGATGTGTCCTCACGTGGCAGAGAGAGGGAAAGAGACCACTGGGGTCTACTCCTCTTATATGAGAACACCACATCAGGGCTTCACCCTTATGACCTCATTTAACCATAATTACCTCCTTAAAGGCCTCCTCTCCAACACAACCACACAGGGGTGGGGGTGGGGTGGTTAGGACTTCAACAAAGGAATTTGGGAAGGACACAATTTAATCCATAGCATAGGTCATGGGAACAGCATGAACACCAACTGAGAAGTTTGCTCTGGCAGTTGTAGGGGGACAGGAGCACAGGGTAGGGATGCCAGCGAGGGACCCAGAGCACAGGGCCTGCACCACGTGCTGGCCATGAGACTGGGAGGGAAGCAAGAGATGGGAGAGGCAGGTGTAGCATCATTTAGGACCCACCAGGATTGGAGAGATAGAACTCAAGCACCTTTTGGCTGTGCCTCCTTCAAGTGGGTAACCCAACCCTCAACCCTAGGCTCCTCATTTGGATATAAAGGGTCTATTTATCCTCACATTAAGATGTGATGCTTGACTAACATCAGCAGTGGGGTGGACTTAGGCTGCTGCTGGGTCTCTGGGGTCCCCCATGTGGAGGGTGGAGGAGACCATCCAAGATAAGCCTGATATTCCAGGATAAGGACCAATGCCCAATATAAAAATAGGAAAATGGATAGGTTTGTTCTCACAAACCCCATCCCCATCTTGGTGGCATTCCCCTGCATCAGAGCCTACAATAGCTCAGCACAGACGCAAAGGAGGAGATCAGGATGGGAAACCATCTCTGTGTGTCTTAGTCAGCTCAGGCTGTGTAACGAAGTGCCACAGACTGTGTGGCTTAAACAGACATTCATCTCTCAGTCCTGGAGGCTGGAAGTCCAAGGTCAGGGAGCTGGGAGGGAAGATTTCACTCTGAGGCCTCTTCTTCTAATTTGTAAATGGCCACCATCTCAGTGTGTGGTCACTGACCTCTTCTCTGTGGGCACCACCCCCATCATGGTCCCCTTATATTCATGAACTCATCTAATCTTAATTACTTCCCAAAGGCTCCATCTACAAATACAATCACAGGGGGGTTGGACTTCAACATACAGATTTTAGGGGTGGGAGGGTGCACAGAGCACTGTGCTTCTTCAAACCTCAAAACCAGGCTTGGGTACTTCTGTTAGTCCAGCCAGAGCAAACATGAGGCCCATCCAGAGCAACTACATATGCCCCACATGGCGAACAGAAGTTTCTACTAGATTGTAAGACACCATCTGCTCTCAAAAATCATTAGCCCCTGGCAAGTAAACACTAGGTGAGGGGTGGGCCCAGAGGCTCTGCATCACCCAGGCCCTGGTTCACATCCCAGCCCTGCCATGGACCAGCTGTGCCCCTTATTCAAGTCACCTCAACTGCACATGCTGCTGCATCATCTGTGAAATGGGCCTGACACAGTGTAGGGGGGTAGTGGGGCTACTTGAGGGCCTCACCCAGAAGCACTTAGCATGATGCCCAGCTTGCCCTAAGTGCTCCAGCAATTCCACCTACTAGTATTGCTGTTGTCACCATCGTCATTATTACTGTTTGGAGGCAAACCATTTCTTTTCCAAATTCCATAAAACCTGGAATGTGGACATAAGCATCCCAGGTTTGAGTCCCTGCACTGGCACTTCCTCGCTGTCCCTTATCCTAAGACCCACTTTTCCCATCTGTTAAATAGATGTAGTAATGCCCAGGGTGGCAGGAGAACAAAACACGATGACAAATGTAAAACTGCCAACAAAGTAGAAATAGCTGTGAAGTACAACCCCTTATCCACAACTCCCAAATCCAAAAAGCGCGAGATGCCAGAAGCTTTTTCAGAACTCCTGGCAGGCAGATCTGCCCTGAACCAACAGGAGGTTATTTATAATCTTTATGTGTGTGCACATTCCTGTGCTTTACCCCAGAAATATTCATGCATTTGATTATGAGGTGCTGCCCGGAATCCCGCTGACAGAGTCACACAATCTACATGTACCTGCCATATCACCTTTCGAAACCCCCAAAACTCTGAACCAAAACACAACTGGTGTCAGGTGTTCTGGATAAAGGACCATGGACCCGCGTGAGCAGTTCATCTTCCTCACCAAGCTCCAGGAGGAGAGTGTGGGAGGAAGCTAGGTAGCTCCAGGCAATGGGTGAGGGTCCGATGCTTCCATGTGTACCCCAGGAAAGGCCCCAGGGCACCAAGGGGCAAATCTCTAGGAGGCAGGGACCTTCCACGTTCAGTCCCATTAGGGTCATGTTTGACGGGAGCAGCTGGAACAGCCAAGGAAGAGGCTCGTGGCTCTTTCCCTCCAACCCCCTCTGTAAAGTGGAAACCCTCCAGCCTCTCTGGGGGAGCCCCACTCTGCCTTCCCAGCTCCAGAAAGAATCTGGGCACAGATTCTGGTCCCCATGGTAACCGCTCCAATCTGTGTCGGCACGAAGTAGTCTGCTGCTGCTAAAATTAAAGGAGGGGGAACCCTCACGCTTAGCTTGTTCTGCTCCTCAGAATCAGGACCCCAGGGATTCAAAGACGAGAAGCTGAACTTGGGAACAGTCTTGCAGTGTTCAACTGCACCAGCCACTGCGCTGCCCTGGAGCATGAAGGGCAGGTGCAAGGACAGCACTTACCCTTAGGTGGATGGGCCTCACCATTGACCTTGAGCTTGACCCCAAGTCACTCCAGACAGCTGTGTTCTTAAGGCTCGCTGGGGAAACATATTCCGCAATCCTCTTGATACCTTACTCTAGGATTTATTGAGTCTCACCCAGTCTACTGGGAAGACAGGCCTATTTTAAAATTTTCATTTGGAAGGATAAAGTCAGGGAAGGAATTCCAGAGGGAAAGGAGAACTGACACTTATCGAATTTCTTACTGTGTGCCCTGAGACTTTATTGACATCGCCAACTTTAATCAGCATTGCAAGCCTGTGGATTGTTGCCACCGTTTTACAGCTGAGGAAATGAGGCCCAGAGAGCTCTAGCTACTTCTCCAGGGCCACACATCTTTGGATTCCTGGCGTCAGAATCCAGAGCAAGATGTGGTCTGCCTTTTTACCTATGCCTTTTCCACTATGCTGCCATGCTGCCAACCACATGTGAGGGGAGGATACTTCCTGTCACCAGGCACCCTGAGGTCACTTGCAGTTCTTAGGAAGCCAGGGTGTAGGGGAAGAAGTGAATGTGCCTCAACCAGTGGGTAGGATGGAACAGCCTTCACAGGACCCAGATGTCACAACTCCCTTCCCGTGAGTCTTGGGACTCTAGAGTGCCCAACATGGACCACTGATCAGATTGCCAGTTCTTTTTCCTTCCACCCCTTTGCCCAGAGAGTGTTCTCTGGCTACAGGGAGGGTCATGCTGGAGGCTTACCAGAGCATCCCTCCCACCCCAGGTTCTCTGTGTGACTTTGGCCGGCAGGCCCCACTCTGGCCGGTCCTACTAAGCCTCTACTCTGCGAGGGCCTAAAGCTGGAGACAGGTGGTGGCCTGGGGCCCTCCCAGGCCTGACCATTTGCAGTTTAGGACAGGGTCCTGGCTAGAGTGCCACCTCCTAAATCCTGATGGAGTAAAATAAGCTACCAAATCATATGGCCACAAGCACACCCAAACAAGGCGCAGGCCACTATTTCCTCCCAAACCAGCTCAAAAACCGACAGCTTGCCCCCACCCCTTTCCTACAGAAACAAGTGCACATCTCAGTGTTCAAGGCTCCCTGCTCTAGGCCTGGCCTGACTCTTCCACCTTCACACGTCTCTGTTCCAAATGCCTCTCTCTGCTGTTCCCCACAACAGTCCTTGCTCCAAGCCTCTGAACATTAGTGCAGAGCTCCCTCTGCCAGAAATGTCCCCCCAGAGTCTGCAGGTCCCGGTGGCCTCCCTCACAGCCCAGCCCTGCGCTGCCTGCCCTGTCCCCACAGCATGGGTAACGCCATCTCTCGATGGTGCTCTGACTGGTCTCACCACAGCATTCTTGCCTCAGAGTGAACACAAGTATGTTTTTCTGTCTCCAGCCCCGAGGTCCCCCAAATGAAGTCTTTTGTCCTATGAGATGTCCAGTACCTGACAATGTGTTAAGGCACAGATGTGGGAGTGTTGGCCAGCGTCTTTGTCTGGCCCCCCTTGCAGCTCGTCTCCTGCCACTGTCCCCTCTCTCACTGTCCAGGGCCACCCCGCCTCCAGTTCCCAGAGCTACTGCCTCTTGCTGGCCGAAGGATCTCCCTGCCATAGACCCTGCACGAATGTTCCCGGAACACGCTTTGTTGAGCACATCTCACGCTGGCTCCTTCTCTTCCCTCAGCTGACATATGCTTTCTCCAATCACTGCCTTATCTAACAAGGGTCTCTGCCTCAGTGTTTTCTGATACAACACCTGCTTCTTTTCCTCCATCTCATGACTGATTGGTGTAGGTTCACTCAGTCTCTGACTCCAGGGTTCCCTGTGCCTGATAGAGGACAAACTCAGGATAGGGTAAAGGCTGGTTTCAATGGCAATCCAGGAGGATCCTAGCAATTGGCCGCTGTGAGCCTGTCTGGACGTTCTTGGCATGCCAGGGATGGTGAGATGGGAAGGGGATGCTCTCCCAGCCAGCCCTGCAGGCCTCCAGCCTTATAACTGTGGATCACAGAATGGACACCCAGCCTTCCTATCCAGTCCCCAAGGCAGAGACCCTCCCATTGGGGCCCTGTCCCCATGAGCAGTCTATCCCAACCAACTTAGGCTAATGGCCAAACATACCTCTGATGGCCAAGGCAATGGAGCACAGGGGCCACAGCAGGATGACCTTCATGGAGGGAGAGTGAACAAGGCCAGAGAAACAGGGCACCAGTGGGCCTTAAAACACCATTTTGCCATCTGGGATAAGAGAGCAGGACATGAAGACCCAGGACTGATTGCCAGCCACCTACTCACAGGGAGAAAACACCTCCTCCCCATCAGGAAAGTAACTTCCCAGCAGGAGATACCCAGTGCACACAGCCGAGTGCCAACCTGCAACAGCAAAAGGAAGTGCGTGTGTTGGAGGCAGAGTGGGGTCTGACCTAAATGTCTATCAGTAAATGAATACATCTTGATGAAGCACCAAAGTGTTTGATTATGGTCATATCAAACCACCAAGTAAATACAGCTATTAAAAATAATGAAATAGATCTCTATTTCTGACTTGAGAAATGTCCGTGGTGGAAAAGGCTGCAGAACAATGTGCCTCCTATTATCTCATTCTGGGGCAATAAAATCAGTGTGCTGCAACGAGCTTGACTAAGCATACATACAAAATCATCTGGAAGTTGACATCGCATCGATAGTTAATAGTGATCACCTCTGAGACGGGGAGCAGGGAGGGGAGCCAGGAGAGGAGCAAGGAAGAATGAAGATAATATGGTTTTAGTTTATACGCTTTGAATTTTGTTACAAAGACCATGGAACATTTTGTCAGAAAAGCTAATAAAGGGGAAAAAAAAAACAAAATAAAATTCAATAATCACGAAAGAATCCCAAATACCCCTAAAGAGTGTGTGCTTGAGATTGGCGTCTATCCGTGAATGGGCAACATCCTGAAATGTTTGCAGAGACCCACCTCAAAAAGCAAGAAAAATGCCCACTTGTGAATTTTAGTTGACATATAATTTTTGTTCTTTGCCTAATGAGAAGAGCTTGAGCTTCTCCAGTCATTTCAGTCCCCATAGTAATACAGCTTCCTAGCAAACTAACAAAGAGAGATCTCTTCTCACACAATTTGTCCAAGCTACAGCATATGCCAAATCAGGGATCTGTCTCTTCATAAAAAAGGACAGATTTTAAGGAGGAGGGTAAAGAGAGAGGAAAAAATAAATCAGAACATGTCAAAAGAGATATCTTTTACAATGCCTCTGACCTAATTATTGGGCTCATTTTAATAATCTAACTATCCATTTCTCTCCATGGAATGTAATAATCAGAACTCTGAAGACGTAAAGTCAGTGGCCGCCACTGGTTTGAGTCTGTCTGCGGTTCCTCATCCTGGTTACAAGATGGACGGGTGCCCCTGGCTGGTCTCCAGACCCATTTGTACCACCCACTTTTATTCTGTCCAGCTAGTCAGTCAGGAAGTCTCTGCTGAGCCTTGGCCTGTACCAGGAAATAGTTTGGGGAAGGAGACAGAGAGCCCCTCTCCACCAAAAGCGTATAACCTAATCAGAAAGGGAAGCCCCCTGGAAGGGAGGTCATGGTTATCTGGCAGTACTATGCAGTTTACACAAGCCTCTTGGGCACCGTTTGCCCATTGGAGCTGCCAATCTCTTTGGGAAGGAGAATGAAGCTGATATGATCCCCATCTCACAGGTGAGGAGCCTGAGGGTGTAGAAACCACCAAAATGTCCACTTACCATTGGTAAAGAATCACGAAGGAAAAACAGTGGTCTGAGGTTACTCTGGACAAAGCCTCTCCACGGCAAAACTTTGGGTAAGATCAAAACCATGAAGTCTAAGTAACAGTACCACAGGGAACCTCCAGGGGTATGTAGGGGGTAGCCCCCACTTTCTAGGCTATTATTGATCTCAAAATTGGCATAGGTTTGATGAACAGAAGACCACATTCTGGGGAAAGTAAAAATTACTGAGAAAAGCATGAGAATCACACTTTAAAAACCATTGCTCCCAGGGCACCTGGGTGGCTCAGTTGGTTAAGTGTCAGACTCTTGATTTCGGCTCAGGTCATGATCTTATGGTCTGTGAGATCAAGTCCCATGTCAGGCTCTGTGCTGACAGTATGGGGCCTGTTTGGGATTCTCTCTCTCTCTCTGTCTCTCTCTGTCTGTCCCTTCCTGGCCTGCTTTCTGTCTCTCAGAAATCAATAAATAAACTTAAAAACTTAAAAAATAAAAAATAAAAACCATTGCTCTCAAGGAAACTAGAAAACTGGAAAGTGCCACAGAAATCCAGAAAGTGGACTTTAACTTCAGCATGACCTCAGCTTCCTAATGCATTAATCACACAAATGGAATAAATCTATTCCTGCAGGGGCAGAATTACAGTCCTCTGTGATCCAATGTCAAATAGGTTATCCCTTGATTAAGGTCTTAGTATGGATGAGAGTTTTATTGAAATGATTTCCATTATCTGCACAGCAGTTCATCACAAATATATTTGGCCCAGTGTATTTCAAATATGATTTGATCACACATCAGAATTGTGGTCATTTAACTCGTTTTAATCAAGAAATTAAATGCAGCTTGCCTTGCTTCCTCTCCCGGGGCTGTTCCATCCCAGGAATTCCCAAGTCAGCAGCCCTCGGTGGCAACTTTGCTCAGCCTGGATTCTCTCTATCCTTTCCCTATGGGCCCGCACCCTGAGTTCTGACCATCAAGTTCAAAGGGAACCTTACAATCAAAGAAGATGTAAACAAGAATAAGCCCTGTCGGCTTAATGGGGAGATAGAGAAGCTTTCATGTGCATTAATTAGTCGGGGGCTTACTCTGCAATAGTTCATTAGGAGTCCATGTGAGTTCCACTGTTTCCCCCGGTGCCACTCAGTCTGCAGCCTCATTGCCTGGGTCAAAGTCGGCAGAAGCACGTGCTCCTTGTCCTCTGCAGCAGGATGGGGTTCCAGCTGGCCAGAGAGTCAGTACACAGTTCGTTGAACCCAACTGAGGAGGCTCCTGCCTGCCTGCTCCCTCTGCTAAGACCCGAGAGGGGATGAATGTCCAGAGACCCCAGGTGGAAGGGAGCCAGAAGTCAGACGGGTGCAATTTTGGCTTTTCGAACAGAGACAGCTCCTTCCACAACCAGCTGTGTGGCCAGGAGCAGTGAGCTGGGTGTAGGAAATTTGAGGAGATGGTTTCCTCTGAACTTAGAAAGGTGGTCTGCCCTTGCTCAGGGGAGGGTGTCTGTGAAGTCTAGCTTCACTCTTTGTAAGATCTTGCCGACAACTGAGAGTCCAGAACATCTCACATAGCTGGGGTGGGGCTCAAAGAATAATGTGCTATCACTTGGTATGATGTTATAACAGCAGGAATGAGTCAGGCAGGGTTGGAAGGGACTTAGTTAAGGTTGCTGGCAAATATCAAATCTGAGCTGAAATAAAGTGGGGTTCAACTTGCAACCTGGGGGAAGATCATGAAAAAATGACCCCAAAAGCCTCCCTTCGGCCCTTGCTTGGCACCCAGCTTTCTTGAATTCCTGCGGATTAGGACACTGCAGAGACTCACAAAGCGCATATGTTCAGTGTACACACCAGGCTTTCCTTTTTTTTTTTTTTTAATTTTTTAATTTTTTTTTTCTGAGAGAGAGAGAGAGAGTGTGTGTGAGCAGGGGAGGGTCAGAGAGAGAGGGAGACACAGAATCCGAAACAGGCTCCAGGCTCTGAGCTGGCTGTCAGCACAGAGCCGGTCGCGGGGCTCGAACCCACGAACCGTGAGATCATGACCTAAACCGAAGCCTGACATTTAACTGACTGAGCCATCCAGGCGCCCTACACCAGGCTTTCCTGAACAAGGACTGGGCCCTATGGTTGCTCTGGCCTTTAGCATGCCTTTAGCTTCCTTCTACAAAAGAGAGTCAGAGCAAGGGGAGCAAGGCTTTCCCACCGTGGCCCTTTCTACAAAGCCAGTGGGCCGGAGCGGTGCTCGTTAGCATTCCCCGCCCTTCTGTTCCTGATCCTTTGCGTTTGCCCCTGAACGCTTGGGCTATCACTGCAGAAATAGGTCACTCTCAGGACCTCCCTGTTGAGACCTAGCTACAAGCAGGAGTCCGGCCGCCTGTTAGAGGCAATGGGCTGTCCTGCACTCTGTTAGCAACGCCCCCATCACACACTGGGGCAGGGTGGGGAGGTAAGCCAATGCCCTCCTTAACTCGCTCCTCCCACAAACTGGCTCCTCCCCTTCCCACGAATTCCCTACCATCCTCAGGGAGCTCACCTTTCTGAAATGCCCTCACCCCTCTTTAATGCCCCTATCCCACAGAGGATTACAGGCTGCAGCATCCTCACTGGGGTCTGGCGTTATTTCTATTACACTCCCTGGTGGGCTACCCCCAGCTGGGGTCAGAACATTCCTTAGCCACCTGCCTGGGTTAGAGTACAAAATACTAGTGCTGGGCTGGATTTCCACTGTCCCGCCTGGGAATGCCTCACTGGGGGAAGTGGGCAAGTACAATGTGAAAAAGCCAACTGCCTGACAATGTTAATGCCAGCGTTATTTATCAAAGTTAAAAAAATTGTATTATTATCTTTTTAATTTTTTTAGTGTTTATTTATATTTGAGAGAGAGAGAGAGAGAGAGAGAAAGTGCGTGCAGGCAGTGGAGGGGCAGAGAGACAGAGACAGAATCCCAAGCAGGCTCCAGGCTCCAAGCTATGAGCTGTCAGCACAGAGCCCCATGAGGGGCTAGAACCCAGAACTGAGCCAAAGTCAGACGCTTAACCAACTAAGCCACCCAGGCACCCTTGTCAAAGTTAAAAATTTGCCATCAACCAAGTGCCCCCAAACAAAAGGAATGCTTAGTTTCGAAGAGAGCTCTGATAAGCTGTCATAAAAGCAATTATGAAAAACACATAACTATGAGGAGAAGTGATTTGAATATTATGTTAAGAAGGAAAACGGAATTGTATGCCATCAATGATTATAACTATGTGTTTTAAACTTTGCAAGAAAATGCAGAAATGTATTTATATATATATTTAATATATAATATATAAATTTATAAACATATAATTTGCAAATATAGTAAGTTTTCTTGCAAATGTTAATTTATTTAAATAAATCTAAAGAAGTGATTATTTAAATAAATCTAAATAAGGTGATTAATTCAAATAAATCTAAATTTACTTGATTAATTTAAATAAATCTAAATTTACTTGATTTATTTAAAGCTCTTGAGTTAGGGAGATATAAATTTTTTAACCCGTTTAATAATATATTGTTTTTATAATAAATAACACTGAATGAAAAAAAAGACGCCAGCAAAAACAGGGGTCCTAAATGGAGGTCCCTAAATCTTGTCTCCTAGTCCTATCTCTGCTCAATCTAACCACATAGCCTTGGCCACACCTCTTGGAACCCCAGTTTCCACAACTATACACTAAGTAAATCACACACAGTCACTGCCAGAGTATCTTTCAGATCCGGTGTCCACCCACAAACAGTGTTAACTGACCTAATTAGCCCATGACTTCGACCATCGATATTTATTTAGCAAACCCAGGGAGCTGGAAATCTGGCCAGAACACCATCTGTGTATACTGTGCTCTCAGTAGCTTAGAGCGATTTCCCACATATGATTTCAGCTGGGCTTGACTTTCCTGTGCAACGGAAACTACTATATTGCTTCAAGGCTAGATCACTTAGCACTTCCCAGAATTTAGGTATGATTTATACTGTCATTCATAAATAAAGCTCTCCTGTCTCTAAGAATTGCACTATTTACCACTGAGCATATTTTAAT
>NW_027530969.1:3213065-3272463 GCF_008692635.1 Crocuta crocuta
AAAGCACTTCATATTTACATAGCACCTCACGCTAATGAAACCTCTACCCGGTCTTAATGATGAGATGAAGGGGTAAATTTAGAGCTCCACCCACCAGCCTGGTGTATTTCTGATTCAGTCCAAATCTGTTTGAAGTAAGTTACCAGACTTCACCAGCTTTCAGAGTTAATGTGTGGGATCTATATTTTCCCATTTACTAAAGGCACTTGCCAGTAACGGTTTAGCTATTTCCCAAGGCTCAGAGAAGGCTCTCCGTTCTCCTCTGTGGCAGTGCTGGGCCTGCTGCCAGCTTCAAGGCAAGGGGGACACTACTCACACATGAGTCGGAAGAGAACTCTAATGCCCTTTGTCTTCCTCACAAATTTGCAGTCAGTCAGCTCCCAAGGAAACACTGGCTTATGTCTGTGAAATGTAGTATTTTCTGAATAATGGAATTCAAGAGATACTCATCACCCACCTATGAGGGCAATCCCAATCTCCTTCACTTCAAAACAAGCCTCTGGGATCTGGTGTCCCCAGAATCCCAGCTGCACCCCTACTCTGTTTCTCATCTCCCAGCTCTCCCTCTGCTTGGCACCGCCTTTCCCCAGCCCTCCTCTGTGCCTGTGGTCACCTCCTTCTCTTCCAGGCTCTCCTTTCAGGCTTTTCTGACCCCTCCGGGCCCGGCCCCATCTTTCCATCACCCCAGAATGGTCTGCATAAAGCTCTCTTAGCATGAGTGCTTACGTCATCTCATTATCCTTACAAATTTACCTCCATGCTCCCCTGTGTTAGATGGGGAGCTATTTTAGGGCCCTGTCATGTCTTCATCAACACTATGTCCCTGGCCACGGGATTTCTTTGATTCAACAGGTATTCATGGTTTGCCTGCTCTGTGTACCAGGTGCTGTATGGCACCGTTCCTGCTGTCAGGGAGCCCACAGCCCTGTGCAGGGAGCTGGCCCAGGGAGAGTGCCGAGCAGACATGTTCGTTAGATGTGAAAGGGATTTGTGTGTGTGTGTGTGTGTGTGTGTGTGTGTGTGTGTGTGTGTGTGAGAGAGAGAGAGAGAGAGAGNGGTTTTGGCAAAAAACAATGCTATTACCATGAACCATGTAAGTCTTCACTTGTAAGGGATGTTTGTGTGTGTGTGTGTGTGTGTGTGTGTGTGTGTGTGTGTGTGTGTGTGAGAGAGAGAGAGAGAGAGAGAGACAGAGAGAGAGAGACAGAGAGAGAGAGAGAGACAGAGGCAGAGGCAGAGAGAGAGAGAGAGATGACTGCATTAATCCTCACACCAATCTCATGAGAAAAGGTAGTTTTTCTCATTTTACAGATGATCTCACCAAAATATCCAGGGGTTAAATGACATTGACCAGGGGCAGAAGAGTGGAGAGTGGACCATGCTAGAAGGATGTGCAGCAGGCGAGGTGAACCCAGCATGGTACCCAGGAAAGAAAGCCTACCAGAGGTCAGGGGGCTGGTAACCTTTGCTTTCTGGCCCAGGCCTGGTTGGCCATGGGCTCAAGCTGCCACCCACAGACCTCTCCTCAGAAACTCTTATCCCTGGACTGCCCGTGTGGACCTGGGACAGCAGAGGCCTCCACTGTGCCATCTTTCCCCACTTTCTTCACACCTCAGCTCAAACCATCTCTTCCAGGAAAGGCCTAGTGGGAGCAAGTTGACTCGGCTCTGTTCCCTTTGCTGTGGGCATCAGTGCCTGCCTCTCCAGAGCCCCTAGTGAGTCACTGTATCCCAGTTCCATTGTCCTTCAAAGATCTTTTACTTTGCTTCCGTGGGCCAGCATTCTGCCTTCAGCAAGCCTGCTGTTTCTCAACCTGGGGCCCACAGATGTTCTGCACCAGAATCACTTGGGGAGCTGTGAGAAGGCACATGAGCCTCCCCCCAAACCTACTGGGTCAGAATGTCTGCAGGTGGGACCCAGGAGTGTGTGCAGGTGGGGGGAGGGGCCCGGAGTGCCTGCAAATGGGGACTGAGGAATATCTTCAGGTGGGACCCAGGGTGTCACAAACTCCCCAGGGAATTCTGATGCTCACTAAAGTCTGAGCAGCACCGGCGGAAGGACGGGGGCTCCTCTTCAGTGAGCAGGCCTGGAATGCCTGGAGGACACTCTCTGTACATGCCTACAGCATTGGCAACTGTCTACATCCCCTCAGCTGAAGAATTAAGAGCATAACCAAATGTGTTTTGAAAAACCAAGTAGAGGGGTGCTTGGGTGGCTCAGTCTGTTAAGCATCTGACTTCGGCTCAGGTCATGATCTCACGGTTCGTGGGTTCAAGCCCTGCATTGGGCTCTGTGCTGACAGCTAGCTTGGAGCCTGGAGACTGCTTCCGATTCTTTATCTCCCTCTCTCTCTGACCTTCTCCTGCTCACGCTGTCTCTCTCTCTCTCTCTCTCTCAGAAATAAATAAAACATTAAAAAAAAAAAAGAAGAAGAAGGTGCAAGAGAAACCATCTTCTTCAAGAAAAAAAAGAAAAAAGAAGAAACAAGTAGAGAAGCACCTGAGTGGCTCACTCAGTTGAACATCTGACTCTTGATTTCGGTTCAGGTCATAACCTCACAGTTCACGGGATGGATTCCCAAGTCGAGCCCTGTGCTGACAGCATGGAGTCTACCTGGGATTCTCTCTGCCCCTCTCTCTTTCTCTGCCCCTCCCCATCTTGTGCTCTTTATCCTTCTGTATCTAAAAAAGTAGAATACATGTCCCTCACCCAGACTCTTGCTAATGCGCTCACTTGGTGGTTGCTTAAAATAAGTAATTTTTTTGAGAAAGAAGATCACACTACAGGTCAACACAGAGGTTGAACTTGGCTGATATTCTGAATATTCACAGAATATTCTGAAAATCTAAGGACTGATGAGCCAGGACCATTGGTGCACAGTAGGTTCCCAAGCAGTGTAAGTTGTTATTACTGTTGTCCATAAATGACAGCCTTCTGCAGAGGTGGACATGCACTTCGGCACATGTGGAGGTACTCATCAGAACTGTGTGTTGTTAGGGGCACCTGGGTGGCTCAGTCGGTTAAGCGTCCAACTTTAGCTCAGGTCATGATCTCCCAGTTCATGAGTTTGAGCCCCACATTGGGCTCTGTGCTAACAGCTCAGAGCCTGGAGCCTGTTTCAGATTCTGTGTCTCCCTCTCTCTCTGCTCCTCCCTCACTCATGCTCTGTCTCTTCTCTCTCTCTCTCTCTCTCTCTCAAAAATAAACATTTTTTAAAAAGTTTAAAAAAAAAAGAAGTGTATGTCGTCATTTTATTAGCAAAGTCGCTGAAAAGGACCCTAATGGGATGAAGACACTGTATCCTGCCCCGCCCACAGCTAGGCAACCCTAAACTGAAACATCTAAAATGTGAGAAAGAGTAAAAAGCTTTCAATGGCATTAAGTCCAGCTGCACGCTCCAGGAAGCAGCATGGTGAGGTTAAGTGACTTACTTCAGCTACAAAGTAAATCCCCAGTGGAGGCAGGAATATCACCCAGGTCTCCAGTGTCCCACTCTGATAGTATCTCTTTTCTAGGTCCTGCTGCCTCCTCGGTGAAAGGGGAGACTTCAAATAAAAAGTCAGCACAGTAGTTTGGTCTGCTGTTAAGAGAGGCAGTGGCGTGGCTGCCGCCTGCATTCTATGAAAAGACTGAATGCTAGAAATACCTGAAAGAGAACAGAGAACTTGGAGGTCACAGGCCCAGAACGGTCCCGCTGAGATCAGTTCTGTCTCTAGAGGTCTCCAAGGCTCTGAGGTTGAGACTGCCTCCCACAGGGATCTGCCCACATCCTAGGGCTAGGGGTGTGAACAAGTGGAACCCATTAACTCCAAACTGCCCCCTGCCTCCCGCATTCTCCTCTGTCTTGCCCTCGCCTCACTCTAAGGTCTGAAATCCAGTACATTCGAGAAGTCTTTGTCTATAACGTGCCTCCTTTCCTCCTACCAAATCCTATAACACCACAGTGTGGGAACTCAGTGTTTCAATACTGCTAAATTTACCCTTTGAGGAGGCATTCAATGTCTGTCTCAGTGAAGAACATTTTTGGCTGCTATTATTGGTTAACCACCCACATCCGTTCCTCCCCTCTTTCCTTGATAACAAAACTCTGATCTTGAAAATTTTGCTCCCCTCAGGTGCATCTCAAGTCCAGGGTGAATTCTCATTTGCCCATGTCAGGTTCAACAACCCCATTCTTCTTGCCAGGGATGAACTTTAGGCACAGCAACATGATGGATTCTGGCCAGTAAGTGAGACATGGTGGAAGCCCACTGGGGGGAACTTATGGAAAGGCTGCCTTAAGGAGAAACACATGGAGAGAAACTTTCTTCTCTTACTCTGGACACTCTCATATTTCAAAATTATACTGGGAGTAGTAAAAACCATTTTGCAATCACAAAGACAAGGACTTCTAAGGAAGACGGCCAAGTAAGAGAGCCCTAGGCAAGCATAAAGGGAGCCCTCCTGACATTGTAAGGGTGCAGGGCAAAGAGACTGAAGGACCCTGGGTCTATGATGTCATTGTGGAGCAACTGAATTGACCGATCCTAGCGTTACATTCCCTAGTGCTAGGCTTCTTATTAAATGACAAGATACATTTTCCTCATTACATAGGCTACTTTGAAGCGTGTTCTCTGCACCTGTAGCCAAAAGCACTCGAACTGATTAGCAATCTCCCTACTCTTAGCATTTAGTTGATGAGACAGAATATAACCAACACCAATTTCCAAACTACACATAGGACCAACATATTACATATTAGTGTAAATGTTTAGCGGTTTAGAGATTCCTCTTATGTGACTGGAATGTAAATTAAACTCCCTCACTTTCTAAAAACGTAAATCCGTGGTGGAGCCTTTTATGTTTAGATCACAATAAATGGCCCCCTGGCAAATGGGACATGCATGGTGTTTACTGGCTCTGGGGGCAACCAGACAATCATGTAGAATCATGTAGAATCACTACAATCATGTAGTGTCACCTTGTCAGCATAAGCCAGCAGGCTCCCCAGCACTGGGAGAACCTGAATATTAACCAAAGGCCATGCTCCTTTTACTGTGGGATTGTTTAAATCCAGGAGAACACAAATCATTTTTTCTTGAAGTTGGATAGTCTGGAGGTCAAACCATGACTTCAAAACAAAATAAGTACAAGTAATCAATGCCTCTGCAGGTTCCGGTGTAAGCAGAGATTTGGAGAAAGCTACATGGGTTAATGTGGGATTGTTATCCTTTTTTGGACCAGGAATTTGCTTTTGACCTCCTTGTATCTGAGTTCCTGGTAATGGAGGAGATGGAAATTGACTTGTCCTTCCAGCCAAAGAAACTGTAAGCCAGTAGAAAGTCCCTCAAACCAGAAAATAAAGCCCAAGTTTGCAGGATGGGGAAAGGGAGTGTCCCAGACTCACCCTTGGGGACTGCCACCAGGCTACTGAGGGGAAGCGGTTTCTAACAATCCCAGGAGCGAGAACTCTGTATTGTTTCTGAACTCACACAGCATCTATTACCTAGGGCTCGCACAGACTTCTTACCAAATATAGCTCTGCACTGCACTTTTCAACATTCATGCCTTCTCTTTCCTTCCAGATTCTGAGACTTTGGGGAGCACGAGCCATAGCTTATATTTTTTTGTATCCTCCATCCTTTCTCAGGGAAAGTCTGTCATAAATAGTAAATAAATGACATAATAGTAAATAGAAAAACTGACATAATAGTAAATAAATGACAATTGACGAATGCTATAGTTATGAACCCTGTGGAAGAAATGGATGTATTTCACTAGTGAGTAGAGTATGGCCAACATCCTGCTTACCACAGGTGCCGAATCAAATATCAGTAACATGTGATATCATTGGAGTATTTGGGTAAGAACAATTTCATCATCTACCAGTAAGAGGAGAGATCATGTGTCTAGACCATCCCTTCTGTACTAAGAATCACACTATGACTTCAGTCTGCAGGGGGTTTTTTTGGTATCATAAATTTAGGTTGCAAGCATTAACTAGTGAAATCAGAATCTAGGGAAATAGGGCTAATGACTCTGAGGTTTCATCTGAGCTCCCTGACCTGAAAAAAATCAACAGGTCCACTCTCAAGAGCAGAGGAGGCCAACCCAAGTTGTACCACCATAAGCCTCTTCCCCTGGGCTTTTTGGAGCATGTGGATAGCAGAAACAGAGCATTTCCACCAGCTGTTCAAGTCATACGTACTTCTAGGAGAGAAATGAAATAGCCTGTGACTCTATGACGTATTGGGGCATGGATATGTGAGATGCTTCCATGAGCCAAACGGTTAAAGTCTGGATTCTGCCTGGTAGGAGACAGGCCCAGAAGAATTTTGGGTCTGCTACGATCTCCTAAGAGGGTTTTATATGAAATCTCAAAAACCTAAGAGGTGGCCATTCTTCTGGAGGGATGAGATATAGCTCGAGGTGGGTAATTATCTATAGATATAGAAGGGCTATGCACAAGGAGGGGACAGGGACAGATTGTGAAGTCAGATCACCAGGGTTCAAATCCCACCTCTGCCACTTTTCAGCAAGTGACCTTCTACAGATCATTGTTACTGCTTCCTTCAGCCTTTCTTTTCTCATCTGTAAAGTGGGGATATTGATATATAATGATAGCTAACACTTGCGTCACATCTTCCATGGGCCAGGCAATGTCTAAGTGCTGCACACAGATAAACTATGCTACTTACCCCAGCTGTTGAGAGGCTTGAAGGAGATGGCTGTGAGGGGGCTTGTGATACCCTTAGGCACGAGGCAAAAGTAAATTCATTAAAGTAGGGGCCATCCTTCCCATTTTCCTTCTCTAGAGTCTAGACTGGTTTCAGGGATCCCATGATTAGAAGTCTAGAGTGTTCTAATCGCAACAAAAACTCCGAGAAAGGGAGGGATCTTTATCTGGACCCTTTGACTTTTTTTCTTGTCTTCCTCAGGGACTTTTGTCTGAGGCTTCATTTGTCCATTCATTTATTGCACAAACACATTATTGAGTCCCTTCTGTGTTGAGAGAGAGATACAAACAAAGACAGTGCAGAGAGCTGAAGATCAGTGGGCCTGGGGGCTGCCAAATTACTGGGTGAGCCTGAGACCAAGGGGAGGGCAATGGGCCACAATGGAGTGAGCACTGTGCTGAGAGTCCTGGGAATCTCAGACTGGATTCCAGCCTCAGCTCTGCCCATCCTGAGAGGAAAACAGCCCCATCCACACAACCACCTTGTACATCTGTACAGCTAACGGAGGCTTTAAATCCTGCTGCAGTTCAACATCTCCATGATATTTTTTTCCTCTTGGCCATATTCTCATTGGCTAGTCATTTGACAGATGCTGTTACTGCGAGAGCTCACTCAGTGCCGGGCACTATGGGGTACAGTGGGAAATGAGACAGTTCCTGCCCTCTAGATGCTAATAGCCCACTGGGGGATGTGTAAAACCAAGGCAGTGGGAGGAGCTGGGGCAGGGGAGGGGGTCAGGAAAGACCTCCTAGATGAAGTCATGCGCAGCTAAAGGGGACTGGGAATCAGACAAGGAGAAAGGGTGAAGGCTGTCCAACCTTATCTGAAAGTGCCAAGGAATGGCCGAACATCCCCTGTGTAAGAGGCTTGGAGAGTAGTTTTTACGGTGCAGACCTAGGAGTCACAAACATGTCTAAACATGACCAACCAGGAGAAGACTTCTGTTTCTCTGTTGCTCTAAATCAGGGACTAGAGGTCACCCAGTGGAGTTGGCTTCTTGTGTCCTCTATCAGGAAGAAGGTGATAATTACAGTCAGAGGAAACTATTCTTCAGATCTGAACGCTGGCCCCAGACAAGCTGTTGGGGGTCAGCTCACTAAGTCTCCTCACTACTACTTAGTGGAAGAGTGAGGACCAGTTCCAACACCTCGTGCCTCCCAACCTGCTGTCCTTCCCCTCTTCAGTGGCACATAGGGTCCTTCTGCAAGGACTGCCATACTTAGATGGAATGCAAGACAAAGACAAAAACACCAGTTATGAACATCTCCCCTTGCATGAGAGTAGCACAGAAGTCACTTAATTATTTTATCATTAAACTATTGCCAGATGCAGACATTGGCTATAATCTTTTCAATTTTAACCTTTAACCCATTTTATGCAACACATTAGCTTTTTAAAAAATCAGATTCGTATGCATTTTTCTTTTGCTTTGTAGTTAGAGTGGTGCCTTCTTGGAATGAGTTCTTCTATATCAACACCTTGTAATCAGAAAAATAAGATCCAGGGGTGGGGTGCCTGGGTGGCTCAGTTGGTTGAGCATCCGACTCTGGATTTCTACTCAGGTCATGATCTCACAGTACGTGAGATCAAGCCCTGTGTCAGGCTCTGTGCTGACAGCATGGAGCCTGCCTGGGATTCTCTCTCTCCCCCCTCTCTCTAAAAGTAAATAAAAAACATTTTTTAAAATCTTAAAAAAAAAAAAAAAAGAAAAGAATAATTGGATCCGTCCGTAAATCTGAATGTGTTGTCTGGTAGCTTTTCAAGCCTTGTCACCAACCATGCTTCCAAGCTCAGTTGGAATTCCTGGGGGGTAGGGGTTGGAGAGGAGGTGGGAGCTGCAGCCTCCCATGCTTGGAGCTGATATGATCAGCCATCCCCCAACCTCCAGCCCCATCAAGTGCCTCCTCAAAACACTATCCCTGTAACACCCACTACCACCATGACAGTGCTTTAGTGGCTGAGAGAAGGGAAGACACGAACAAAAATATTGCTATTCATTGATCTTCCACGGCCCTAGCTTTGTGCTAGACAATTTCATATGTTATCTCCATTAATCTTCCTGACTCTGTGAAACAGGTATGAATTCCATTTGTAAGATGAAGAAACTAAGGCTCAGAGAAGTTAACTTGCCTGAAATTACATAGATAGTAAATGCTAGAGCCAGGATTCAAAGCCAGCCTTGCCTTTCTTAAAAGGCTGTGCTTTTTCCAGGATATAACTGAAGTGGTTGGCACAGTGCCAGATACTTAACCTACATCACCGTAATGAGTCCTCACAATGTCCCTGAAAGGGAAGTACCATCAGGCCCACTTTATACAGGAGGGTAGTGGTTTGTGAGATGTCACACAGCCACTGTGTGGAGTAGATGGGGTGCGTTCCATTTTTCTCACTCTGGAAACTATGTTCCTCTCAACTGGAATGAGAAGGCTCAGATTGGCATAAGAGAGAAGATTCCTAATGTAGAGGCTGGTGATACAACTATCATCTATCCAAACAGAAAAAGCAAGCTAAATTAAAAAAAAAAAAAAATACCTCTTCTCTGAAAAAGAAGCATTGGATATATATGGTGCACCTTGGTCAGTTTTCATACTACACATTGGGCTGATACTGAGTATGAACCAATTTTCTCCTGCATGGTAAATCACCACCCCAAATGGTCCTCCTGTCCCCCTGCCCTCATTTCAGGACTCCCCTGAACTCACCACAGTGCAGCAACTAGGCAGTTCCCCTAGCCCAGCAACCAAAGGAAGCATTCATTTTGATTCAGGGGCATTTGCCTGACAAGTCTTTCCAGTAGTCTGAATATTACTCCTGTCTATATGATCCTTCCATTCAGTCAACTGCAGCTATTAATGATCCAGAAAGCAGTTCCCACTCAGTCAACTTAAGCTGGCTGTGAATCCATTGCTTGCTTTCAGCTTTTAAGTCCCAGTTGTGTGTATAGTGGTGGCCTTTAAAACAAAATCATGAGAAGTGCACCTTCTCTTTATGTTCACATTCCTTAGAAAGTTGAGACTGGGAAACTGGTTTCTAGAATCCAAGTCAAAGAGCTGGGAGAGCCAGAGCAGAAAGGGATGTGTGGTCAGAAAGCACAGGAGCAAGGTGGGCAGAGAGGGGAAACCAAGGTAGAAAGTGTGCCAGGATGATGCCAGAGGGAGGTTTGCAGGCAGGGAGCTCAGGACAGGACAGGGCCCAGCCAAGTGGAGGGGGCTCCACAGCAAGCAAGGGCTGGTGTTATGGGTCTCCAAGGTCTCTGTCACACCACACATAACCCAAAGAAAGAGAAAACAGGCTTCTTTGTGATACAAAGAGCATATCGACACTTCAGTTCCAACAACGTTGACCATGCCTTGGGATTGATTACTCAAGAAGAGAAGGACTGTGCTGTACAAGTGAGAAATCTATAGTCATGGAGAAGCTTGATTATCCTTTGTGTCAGACCTCCTAATGCCAGCTCCAGTATCCTTTTGGCAGATGGCCACTGGACCCTATCAGGCAGGACCAAACTGGCACTAGTTCTATTAGTAACTCATATTTACCTCCTCAGCCAATAAAACAGACATGCCAAAGCTCAAAGCAAAGAATTGGTAAAAGTAAACCAATTTATATACCTTTTCTTTTCAGACAATGTCATATCCAATATTGTGCCTTGAGGACTTCTTCAGTTTGTTACTGAAAAGGAATCCCTGTTGTTTTGGCAGTCTAGCAGCCACCTACCCATTCGCTGGGCCCCCAGCCCCCAGTACTGCAGCTGCCTACCCTGGAGGTGGAAAGTTCCATCCAGACCCTACTTTCTGAGAACACAACTGGAGGATTGGTCAAGTATGTGACTTCACCTCGGCCAATCAGACATGCTGACCGATTGGTGTCTGGAGTTTCCAGGGTCACACCCGCAACATTGACCAGCCTATTCCTGCTGAGAGGACTTTGTTAGGGCCTCTGAAGCTTCTACCTGGTTATTTGGTCTCCTGTCCAGTCTGTATATAAGTGCCCAAACTCTTCCTCTACCTCTGTCCTCATTCTTCCTGCCCCACCCCCACTCTGAGAGCCAGAATTGGATTCCGTTCCTTGCTCCTCAGAGGACAAACAGTTATTCACAATAATCTTAGAAGACTATGACCAGCATCCTTGAAGCCAGAACTCCACTAATTCTTGACTCAAAATAAGCTGCAATAGATCCACTGTCCCAAAAGATTGGGATCTGTCAGCATATCCTGAGCCTTCAAAGGAGGATCAGGTCTTCCTGGGATGCTATATGAGCCCCAGTGCTGGAGCCCAACCCTCCCACTATGTTCAGACAACCCATGAGTCTCTAATTCCATATGAAAAGGTCATTAGCAATGAAAAATTCTGACTTTCCCACCACTAGAAATTGTCAAGCAGAGGCAGAAGGCAGAGAAGGGGCTTCTGGCCAGGAAAGAGTGAAGTCCATAAAAGACTCTCCAACCAAACTTTTCACACAGCCTACCTGCATAAGGAACAACCATGAAAACAAGCAAACAGCCTGAGATCTGTTGTTGGAAACATAAAGTATAGCTTCTGTCAGATTGAAAATTGTTTTCCACGTGTGTACTAGAAAGGAAGGGATGTGAAGAAGCCTAGTAGCTTTAAGAATTCAGACTCCTGTGTTGAAAAAGTGCAAAGAAAATTCCATTCACTGTCAGCTCAGAAAGATATTTCGGGCTCACATCTCTGAAACGGTGATATCAGAATACATCTTCAAATCCACACCTGTGTATCAGTTTACATATAATAGAGACGTTGTTAAATATCTACTTGAGTCAAAAGCGTGGGGGTGGGGAGACTTTACAGAAACCCAGTGTGACACAAAATGATAATTCTGACCCAGATCCCTTTGCGAAAGAATGAACCTCAAAACCAGACTTACACAGCCAAGCATGAAACAAGCTGTTTCATTAAGAACAATTCAGATCATGATGTCAGCACCATTTATTTGACCCACACCTCATACTGTCTTGTCATGATAACTAATTTACCTTGGCACTGTCTTCCTCTCTAACTAAATGCAAAGTCCCTAAAGAGATGAGATCATGCCTGGTGCATTGGAGTCTGGGTTTTCAGAAAATGTGAAGACAGAATGGCTGAGGTAGAATGCCCTCCCTTCTTTCAGGTGACAAAGATGGAAGGGAGTGCCTAAATGGTAGTCTTATGAAAATCAGTGAGCTAAAGACACTAAATATTTAAAGTCAGGAAATGAGGATTAAACCATAATCTTAATACTGATTTCAATGTTTTGGACACATACTATGAAACTCATTTACTTCTTCAACCAGTGCTTAATGAGTTCCTATAAGGGCCAGGCATTAAAAATGAAGAGAATGGTATCTGCCCTTCAGCGCCTAGTCTAGCAAGATAAAGTAAATCTTAATATGATCAATACCATATTAGAGGTATAAGGCACTTGGGAGATTTTCTGAAAGTTATGATTACTTTATAATTAGGCTAGGCTGTATGTATCTGGCTCATAAAAGATGCTCAATATATGGACAAATGAATGGATGGATGAATGGATGGGTGGGTGGATGGATGGGTGGGTGGATGGAGAAATGGATGGATGGATGGATGGATGGATGGATGGATAAATGAGTGAATGGACGGGTGGATGGATGGGTGTAATGAAGATTGGGTTTATATAACTAGAGGAAAGGGATAAGGGAATTCCAGCCAAGAAAACCACACAAGCCAAGACAAAGGGGCAGTAAATCATCAAGCATGACCTGGGATCTCATGGCTGAAACATCAGGTCCATTAAGGAAAGTGCTGAAGCATAAAGCTGGAAATAGAGATTGGAACCAGGGACTGAAGGTTAAAGACTGCCTCTCCAGGCAGTTTAGACCTCATCTGATCTAGAAGGCCAGTTGGAGGGAATGGCCAGTTAGAGGGAGTGTCAGACTGGGGTTGAATGCTTTTTTAAAAATAAATATTTCAAGCATATAAGTAAAGAGCATAATACAAGGAACAATAATATACCCACTCAGCTTTGTCAAAATTTAACACTTTGCATTCATAGCTTCATTTATTTTTGAGAAGTAAATCACTTAACAAACAATTGCAACCCTCTCTGCACTCTTCTCCATTCCATTTTCCTTTCTGAGATAACTACTGTGCTGAATTTGTTGTTAACTATTCTCATGCACAGTTTAGTATTTTTGCTAGGTATACACTTATTCATAAGCTAGGTATATATTCACCTACACATATGCAGGTACATGCACTCACATATACCTAATATATGTAAATAATATTGTTTGGCATATTAAAAATTTTTTACATGAATGTTTTCATACTATAGATATTCTGTGGCTTGCTTCTTTCATTCAACTTTTTTTTAGCTTTATCCCTGATGATACAAATGTAGTTCTAATTTATTCACTTTAATTGCTGTATGGTATTTCATTGAATGAATATCCAAACTCCTTTTAATGTATGCTTTTCTTATTTCTAATGTTCTTGCCATTAAAAACAAGGCTGTAAAGGACATACTTGGCAAAGGAATTGCTGAGTAGTAGGTATACATATTACCAACTTTATTAGATATTTCTAACTTGCCCTCTATAGCGAGTGGAACAATTTATACATTCACCAGCAACATGAATTATTATTGCTTGATGTACTTGCCTACATTTTGGACTATACTGTAGATGTGAAACTGCATTTCATTGCTTTTAAATTTTGATTGCTAATGGGGTTAAACATCTTTTTATATATTTACTGGTCTTCTGATTTCTTCCTTAAAAACTGCCTGTTCACATCTTTTGCCCATTTAAAAATATTGGTCTTTTTTCCCTTACTGATTTGAAGAGGGTTCTTTATAAATTCTGAATACTAATCCTTTGTTAGTTACATGCCCTACAAATATCTGCATATAGCCTGTGACTTATCTTTTAATATTGTTTTTGGTGAATATATTTTCATTCTTTACTATAAGAGTCATAAAATATATATCATTAATCCCATTTCCTAGATGTGAAAACTGATCCTATGTGACTTGCCTAAAGTTCTTTGGCCAGAATGGGGAAGAGATACAACTTGAGCCCAGGTCTTTATGATCCTAAGACACTTGCAAGCTCTTCCTGGCTACTCTTCCAGACCATCCTTTCAGGTTAGAAGTAGTAATTTGCATCTGTATCAACAACAGAAAAGAAAAAAAAAGAAGTGACCAATAACTGGATGACAGGGTTAAGGACAAGGGTAAGGCTGTGTCTAAGTGAAGAGGACAGTGAGTGGTACTTCTAAGGACATAGAAATATAGAAGGAAGTAGTTTGGAGCCTGGTTTTAAATGTGCTGAATTGAAGTGCCCTTATGAAGTCTTGTTAGAAATGTGATGTAGAAGACTTAGAAGCCGACAGCAGAGAAATCCCTGCAGCCATGGATCTGAGTGAACTAACAGAGAGAAGAAGATATAAGGAGGGTACTGAAGTTCAGCTCTGGTGGCCCCAAATCTATCTTGCCCACAAGATAGTGAAATTCCACAGGAGTTCATCTCATACTAATTTTCTTCCTTCCATATCTGACACCTAGCACAATACCAAGCTCATAATAAGCATTCAATAAATATTTGCCAAATGGATGAAAACTGCTATATCCCCTATTCAGGTCCAAGGTGTCTTGTGGAAAGTGCTATGGTTCAGAATTTTTTGGCCCTTAGGAAAGTAATTGAGTGCAACATGCCCATTGGGGGCAAAGGTATGACTCCATTCTGCAGTTGAGTTTACAAATATTTGCAGTAAGTGAGACAGAGAAAGACTATAAATACCCTCAAATCACTTTGGGTCATATTTTGCTGCCAAATGAACTTGTGCCAAACTTAAGAAAAGCCTTTGACGTTTTGGAATATGGAGTTGCAGATAAGGGATTGAGAGCCTATAGCACTGGTTTTTAAACTTTTCTAACTATATTGCAGTGAGAAATACATTTTCCACTGACACTCATCACACACACACACACACACACCCTTATAAATGTAAAAGTGAGGCAAATGTTTTATTAACTAGTACTTCGCCTTACTATGTGTGAGACACCTTGATATTTTTTCTACTTAGTTTTGGAATTCTGGTTGGAGACAATTAAATTGAGACTGAAGCTCACTAATGGGTGACAACGTGCAGTTTGAAAAATACTGTCCAAGAATAGAGGACAGTGCTTTGTACACAATAGATGGTGGCTAAGTATCTATTGAGGAAAATGCAAAGCATTAAGTGTAAAAACAGCACTATGGACTTTGTACATGGAACACTTTCATCTTGAGACCCCCTCTAAATTAGGAGGAGACCCTAGCTGTGATATGAGGGGTGCTGTGCTTGGAGGCAGGGGACATCAAAGGTGATAACAGATTAGGGGTAGAAATTGCTTAGTTCACAAGTTTGCCGAGAGCTGGCCATGTTCCTGCCCTGCACAGATCAGCAAGAAGACTGGAAAGAGGTCCAGAGATGAACTCTTCCTCTTGGATGGCAATCAAGAAGTTCATTTTGCTCTGCTTCTGGACGAACCTCAGCCAGAAAAGAACTCAGAATCCATTCAACCTCTTTCAATTTTCTGGCTTGCAATAATCAATAAACTGGTTTTTCACCCTGGAATGTCAGAGCTGAAATGGGCCTGAAGACCACACAATGCAGCCAGTCGGTTCCCTCTTCCCTTAGGAGGCTGTGCGCTACAAGGAGACCTTGGGTGGGTGGCTCCGGGGCTCACTGTGCAGGGAGACCTGGCCTGGTTGTGAGCACCCCATAGCCCTGCAAGGGCCACAGTGGCCCGTCCCACCGCCCCGTCTGCCACCCCAGCGTTCTCATCTGCTGTTTACCCCAAGTCATAACTTCAACCACAGCACAAAGATGCTCATGCAAGAAAAACTCTTTTGGCATCAAGTTTGGTGTGTCTCTTGTCTCCTGTGCCTGACCATGAACTGGGTTTCATCCTGCCAGCACTTACGCCCCTGTCACATATCTTAGCCTCTTAGTTATAATGGACTTTTGGCAACGTGACCTTTCCTCCTCCTCCTCCTTCTTGAAATTACCTAAGATGCATTCAAATCTGGTTCAAGCATTTTTACATGAAAATGATATACAAAGAGTGTAATATCTCTTTAGGCCACACCTTTCTCTCCTCTTTTTGATGTCTTATAAATAATAAATGTATTGGGGTGCCTGAGTGGCTCAGTCAGTTAAGCGTCCTACTTCAACTCAGGTCATGATCTCAGTTTGTGGGTTCGAGCCCCGCGTCGGGCTCTGTGCTAACTGCCAGTTCAGAACCTGGAGACTGTTTCAGATTCTGTGTCTCCCTCTCCCTCTGACCCTCTCCTGCTCATGCTGTCTCTCTCTCTGTCTCAGAAATAAATAAAACATTAAAAAATAAATAAATTAATTAATTAATAATAAATAAATAAATAAATAATCCAGTGCAGTGAACAGAGGGAGGGATGGTGGGACCAACAGTAACCAAGTAGTTGTGGGCCACCACACACTAGACTTACATCACATCACCATGCCTGCTCTCCTATGAAGTGGCACCACCACCACCATTTCTGAGGCTCTGAGATGCTGAATTCCTTGCCCAAAGCCAAGGCCCTTCCCTGCCCTCCCTCTCAGCTCCTGTAGAAGCTCTTTAAGGCTTCTCCTTAAAATTCAAGATGTTGCTTATGGGGTGGACACTAAAAATACATAGGGTGATTCATAGGCAAATTCCCTTATAAAACGTTTTTTTTTAAAGTTTTTAAAATCTATTTTTTGAGAGACAGAGTGCCAGCGGGGGAGGGGCGCAGAGAGAGGAAGACACAAAATCCAAAGCACGCTCCAGGCACATGGGGCTAGAACCCACCAACTACAAGATCATGACCTGAGCAAATGTCAGACGCTCAACTGACTGAGCCACCCAGGCATCCTCCCCCTTATAAAATAAAACCTTTTAATGAGGCAGCTCTAGGCTAGACAAAATAAGAGTGTATTTTCAATGTTAGCTTAATGAGTATAGTTCAAGTTTGTACAGAGATGTCAAATTGGCCATTTTTGGTTTGACTTTCTTTTCCCAAGTTGCAAATGCTAATTTGCAGGCTTACACCCCATGTTCAACTGAGATATTACTGTATATCAAAGAATACTGAATGCTGGTTTAAAAAATATATATATATACAAATACAAGGTGTTAACATTTGTAAATATATTGTATCTTCTAATATAGTTTATGTATTCTAGATATTCTTCAAAATACATTACATTTGTAAATATACTGTCACTTCAAATTAAAAAAAAAAGCCCACTTGCCATAGTGTAGAGTCACAGAAGACAAATCAGCCATGGAACTCAGACACAATCCTGAGCACATCACATAACTGTCCCTTCATGAGACTGATGCTTTCAGAGAACCACTGTAACTTTGCAGAGCACCCCACGCAGCACACCGTTCTGAATGTTGCTCCTCACGAAAGCATTTTGATCTTCATTGTTAACAGATAATGTGTAAAAGAAGATACACCCACTACACTAATAAAATGTAATGCTCAAAGCAGGCAAAAAAAAAAAAAATCACATGTAACTTGCACATGCTCCTTTCTAAGTCTGTGGATTTGTATAAGGTATTTTTTAAGTTCTTTTAAAATTTTTAAAAATATTTACCTTTGAGAGAGAGAGAGAGTGCTCAAGCAGGAGAGAGGCAGAGAGAAAGGGAGACACAGAATCTGAAGCAGGCTCCAGGCTCTGAGCTGTCAGCACAGAGCCCAATATGGGGCTCAAATGCACAGACCATGAGATCATGACCTGAGCTGGAGTCTGACGCTTAAATGACTGAGCCACGCAGGTGCCCCCTTTTTAAAAAATTTTATGATTCAGTGCTACTGGAGTGTGGCCCAGGCATTGGTAACTTTTTAAAGCTCTAACGGAATTCTGAGGTACACGTCTGGTTAAGACTAGGTCACATTTCATTAGTGGTTGTGTTTTCCTCAACACACTTGCTGCCAATCCCTAACTCCACTGTCTTCCAATGAAGTCTACAGGTAAAGCTACATTTACTAGTCTATTTTAGTTCAGGACTCAGAAGACATTTTTAAGCAGAAGAAAGCCTAAAATAAAAGATTGAAAAATCCGACTAGGTGAAAGCATAACATTTTCTGAATGTCAACAAACACTGTAAACAAAGTGAAAAAAACAAATGAGGGAAAATATGTGTACAAGACAGAGCTTTTAAGGATCTTTGAAAAATAACATCAACTACAAAATAAAACTCTGAAAGAAAAAGGAGCCAAGGACCTAAGAGACATTTCTCAAAGGAAAAGAAAGAAATTGTAAACAGTTCAGTCTCTGGGAGATGAAATATATGCAAATTAAAACAAAGGATATCATTTTGAACTGTCAAAGAGGCAGTTTAAACACAATACCCCAAAACAGCCAGAGTGCACTGTTGGTTAAGGATATAAATTGCATCAACCGCTCTGGAACACCCCTCGGTAATATTTATCAAAAGCCATCATTTATCCAACAATGATTTTACATGTATCTTTAGAGTTGGTAATTCCACTTCTCTGTATTTATCCTAAAAGAATAATTAGAGATGTGCATGAAGATTCATTGCAAGGATTCTCTCTCACAGCACAGCATAACATATTAAACAACAGGCAATAAACTACATGTTCATCAATAAAGGAGAACTGGATAAACTAGAATACATCCATCTGATGGAACACCCACCAACTAACAAGCCAACAAAAACCTCTTCGATAATATTTCAGAATTTGGGAAAACATTCACTCAAATACTCATGGGAAAGAGTAGATTACAAGACTTAAAGTAAAAAAAAACTTTTTAATAGTGTCATCATCTCAACTTGGTAAAATATGTTCATGAATGATACCTACTGAAATGATAACAATAGTCATCACTGAATGGTAGGAGTATAGAGATTTTTTTCCTTTACACTTTCTGTTAAGTTCCAAAATTTTTGCAGTTAGCATGTATTATGTTTACAACAAGACACTCTTAGAACACCAAAATCAAGGCGATCGTGTCTTTGAACTGAATCAAGATGCCAAATGAATCTGATTGTTCTATACCATTGCATTGCTTAGCAGCAAATGCCTGAAAAGGGACAGTTTGGAAAAGGAAGGAGGTTGGACCCACAGATAAGAAAGTAAGATCCTTAAAAAAAAATAAGTACTTGTGAAAGTGAAAGACCATAGGAGACTCACTTTACCCCAGATCTCACCACCCCATGCCCAGTGGGGGCTCCTCTCCCCAGATGGGGTACAGGACCCACAGTCACAAATGCCACCCTGGACTTCCCTGTTCGGACCTTTCTTAGGTTTGACAGTATTTAGCTATTTCTCAGCTAAGAGTGAGCCTAGTCGATACTTAACTGAAAGTTAACCCCAGATCACATTAAAATCTAGCTGGAATCAAGATATCGTGCTTCCGGTTGGCAAATTCTGAGTGAGATTTAGCCCACTTGCATATGATTTGCACATCCTTTGTACCATCTGACAGGAATGGTGTTCCATAAATCAAAATCACCCAGCTCTCAAGTTCTAGCTCCATCCGGTAGATGGAAGGCAGCCTAGAGTCAAGTTAAATCCCATTTTTCCAAAGATAGTTAAGTTTGTCACCAGAACACTCACCACCTGCTGTCTTCCTGTTGCCTAAAAATGGCAAGTGTAAGAACTCTCATGTGACCATCTCCCGGTCCATCAGCTCTGGCTCTAAGACCTCAGGAGATATCATAACAACAGTAATAGTGAAAGGGTGCATTTTCTCTATCGGGTTTTCAAAAATGTCGTTTTAGTTTTACCTCCCCACTCCCCATGTATTCAGGACGCAACCACCAAACTAGAGCTACCTTAATGAAAACACTCCATGGGGCGTTAGGAAGCTTAGGTTCTAGCATCAAGCTCTGTTTAGGCAATCCGCCTCTTGGTTTCTGCCCTAGTATGTGTAAAAGCAGGTGACATCAGAAGTGCTCAACTCACAAGACAATTACAAAGTTTCCATGAAAAAAGAAATGTATGTGAAAGTTCCTGGTAGGCTTCTTAGTCTTGGAATTCTGTGGAGTTTGTCGACCAGTTGTACTGGCTTCACCAGCCAGTCTGTTAGAAAAGCAGAATCATTCCCAAGTCCCACTTCAGGAATAGTTGAGTCTGAATCTGCAATTGAAGTATGTCCCCACATTTATTCTGTCTCTCTGTCTCTGTCTCACTATGTCTCTCTCTTTCACACACACACACACACACACACACACACACACACAGAGAGAGAGAGAGAGAGAGAGAAAGGGGGAGCTGAGGGGCGCCTGCATGGCTCAGTTGGTTGAGTGCCCAACTTTGGCTCAGGTCATGATCTTGTAGCTTGTGAGTTCTAGCCCCACATCAGGCTCTCTACTGTCAGACTGGAGCCCACTTCAGATTCTCTGTCTCCCTGTCTCTGCCCCTCTCCCACTCGTGCATGCATGCTCTCTCTCTCTCTCTCAAAAATAAAATAAAACATATTCCAAAAGATAGAAATCGAAACTTCTGGTCTCATTCTACGAAGCCAGCATCACTTTGATTCCCAAGCCAGACAGAGACCCAGCAAAAAAAGAGAACTACAGGCCAATATCCCTGATGAATACGGATGCAAAAATCCTCAACAAGATACTTGCAAATCGAATTCNAGGAAATAAAGGCATCAGAATTGGCAAAGAAGTCAAACTTCCACTTTTCACAGATGACATGATATTCTACATAGAAAACCCAACAGACTCCACCAGAAGCCTATTAGAACAGATGCATGAATTCAGCAAAGTTGCAGGTACAAAATCAACGCACAGAAATCGGTTGCATTTTAATACACCAATAATGAAGCAACAGAAAGAGAAACCAATGAACTGATTCCATTCACAATTGCACAAAAAACCATAAAATACCTAGGAATAAACCTAACCAAAGATATAGGAAATCTGTATGACGAAAACTATAGAAAACTTATGAAGGAAATTGANGCGGACGAATGGATCAAGAAGATGTGGTTTATCTATACTATGGAATACTACATGGCAATGAGAAAGAATGAAATCTGGCCACGTGTAGCAACATTGATGGACCTTGTGGGTGTTATGCTGAGCGAAATAAGTCAGGTAGAGAAGGACAAATACCATATGTTTGCATGTATAGGTGGATTAGGAGGAACTTAATGGAGGACCGTGGGGGAGAAGAAGGCGAAAAATAGTGGGGGAGAAGGAGGGAGGCAAACCATGAGAGACTCTTGAATGCTGAGAAAAAACCGAGAGCTGATGGGTGTTGGCGGGGGGGAGGGGGGAGACAGGCATGGAGAAGGGCACTTGTGGGGATGAGCACTGGGTGTTATATGGAAACCAACCTGACAATAAACTATTTAAGGAAAAAAATGAATTAAAATAAAGCATTGAGAGAGAGAGAGAGAGAGAAGAGAGAGAGCAAGCATATATGCAAGACTAGGACCCAGTGGACAGGATAAAACAAAGTGAAATGAAAAGGAGGTCCTATTCTGACCAGTCTTTGGTTTCTTCCGATGCTCTGAATGCTATGTTAGAGTTCACCCGATAACACTGGAAGTGCACACTGTAACACTGTAATTACATTTCAGTAATTACATAACCAGAAGACAAATATTGTGCAAATCCCTGAGTTACTTACAGGGTAGGGTTACATGGTCATTCGTGTTTGCGTTACACTCATTTTCAGCAAAATGTTCCTTACAGAGAAATTCAAGATACCTCTTGTAGAGTATTTGAAGGCCTCACTGTTTATTTATTGTTTGCAATAAGTGAGAAAAATCACCTGGAGTTCCTGTTTCCTTATATTTTAGTCTATCTGCATTGTTGGAGTAAGTTTTTTGTTGTTGTTCTTTTTTTTCTTTTGTATCTTAAGTGCGGGAGAAATACAAATTTGTTGTTTCAAAAGTTGTTTTATTTATTTATTTTTTCAAAAGTTGTTTTAAAATAGATTTTCTGGCTTTGGAACTTTCTCGACTAGTCCCCCATGGAAATATTTGAAATCATTGCTAGCTTCTGAATTTAGTCCACAGAAGTCGAACCAAAATAAAAAAATGTGGTAGTTATAAGATTTTGGTTTATTGATGTGGTCTAGTAGAAAACAAGCGTACGGAGAGCTTCCTCCCTCTTGAGACCTGAGGGAGCCAAAGCCCAACCCTGAGACCACACACCATGCCCACAGCCCACCACCTGCCCACCAATACCTATGCTCCACATCACACAGCCCTTCTCCCCTCGGGCAAAGATTCCCATCTTTTCAGAGCTCTTCTCTTAGCTCGAGGTGGCAGGAGGGCAATCCTGTCCAACCAAAGTCACACTGAGAAACCACCAGCACAGTGAGTGTCCTGTTGCGTCTTGTAACCCTGTGCCTGGGACCATAGCTGTTGCTCCATGAATATCTATTGGATGTCTTAATCCACTAACATGCTTTTTTCAAAAAATTTTTTTAAATGTATTCATTGTGAGAGAGAGAGAGAGAACAAGCAGGGGAGGGGCAGAAAGAGAGGGAGAGAGAGAGAGAGAGACAGAATCCCAAGCAGGCTCCTTGCTGTCGGCCCAGAGCCTGATTCGGAGCTCAAAATCACAAGCCGTGAGATTACGATCTGAGCTGAAATCCAGCCAGAATCTTAACAGACTGAGCCACCTAGGCTCCCCCACTGAAATGCTTTTTTTTTAAGGCAGTGCCTACTATTAGCACAAGTCACCCTCCAAATGGAGCGGATGCCAGAAATCATGGCTTCATGTGAACCTGCAGTTAGAGGAGCCGGAAGCAGAAATGGCGCCGCTTGGCCAGGTCAGCCAGACACAGAGATCACTGCTCCTTTTTCCCAAGTCCTTGACTTTCCTCTGGTGTTTAAAAGCTCCAAGTTTCTTCACACATCTCTAGGTAGGAACACAGGGGGATTCATTCACTCATTCAAATAGCATGCATTTACTGAGTTTCTAACATAGGTCAGGTATTGTTCTTGGTTTTGAAGGAACAGCCAGGAACAGAACAAAAGCCCTTCCCTCTCTGAGTTTATGTTTAGTGGGAGGAGACAAATCTTTGCTGTCAGCTAGTAGTAACTGCTATGAGGAAATAAGGGAGGGAGGGAATGAGATGCTATTTTAGATAGACAAGTGGGTCAGGGAAGGTCTCTCTGATGAGGAGACATTTGAGCAGAGAGCTAATGGAAGCAAGGGAGAGAGCCATGCGAGCATCTGGGGAGGAGCAGCCCAGGCCAAGGGAACAGCAAGTGCAAAGGCCCTGAGACACAAAGGAGTGGGAGTATGCTGAGGGGCCTGGCTGCTGAGTACAGGAGTGCTAGAGCTACAACTTGTTAGGTAGGAGCCTTTTTTTTTTTTAAGTGTATTTATTTTTTTTTGAGAGAGAGAGAGAGAGAGAGGGATAGAGGAAAAGAGAGAATCCCAAGTAGGCTCTGCACTGTCAGCACAGAATCTGACATGGGTCTCAATCCCTTGACACGTGAGATTGTGACCTGAGCCGAAGTCAAGAGTCAGATAGTCAACTGATTGAGCCACCCAGGCACCCCAAGTGGGCTCATTTTTAAGAGAGAATAGAACTTATGACTTCAATCTAAGCCAAGCCTTCTACATAACAGGACACGGAGTCTTTAGCTCTGAGTTCTCCTCATTGTATTTAGTGCACAACGGTTTAATCCAGGAACCCTCCAGAGGTCTTATGGATGAGAAATGGCTGGGGAGGGAGGCCTGGGTAGAAGACCATCGTGGAGGTATTTTCCAGAAGGTATTTTCCTCTGAAAGAACCAAAATGAACATCACTCATACTTAACCCTTGTAAAGACTTCCTATATTGAAAAATAGAGCAGTTTGCCATATGATTTTCAACTTCTCAGAAAAACGTCTTGTCTCTTTGATCTAATTAAAATAGTAAAACTTGGAATCAAAGCAGTTTCATGCGAGGAAGCTGGAAAGTTCCATTTTTAGTTTGGCTATCATGTGTGCTAATCATCTTGTATTCCAAAAGCTTCTGTTGGCATTGGCCTTGGAGTCGGTGTTCTGAAAGCTGATTGCAAATGTGCTTCGGGAGTGGCAAGCACTCCCCATGTGACAGCAGTGCCGAGGAGAGATGGGATTCCCCCTCATCCACCTGAAGGAGAGACCGCAATCCCCCCCTAGCCCACCTCACAATGTTTTACGCTGATCTCAAGAGGGAAGTTGCTACTAAAGTGCTCTGAAAAGTGCACACGTGGGCACACACACAAACTGCTCAATGGTAATGTCTGTACTAAATCCTGGTATTGTGGACCTCAGTTCTAGGCATCCCCCTTTTTTTTTTAAGTTTATTTATTAAGAGAGAGAGAGAGAGAGAGAGAGAGCATGAGCAGGGTAAGGGCAGAAAGAGAGGGAGAGAGAGGTTCTGTACTCTGTACTGACAGCACAGAGCCCGAAGGGGGGCTTGATCCCAAGAACCCGAGATCACAACCTAAGCTGAAATCAAGAGCTGGATGCTTAACTGACTGAGTCACGCAGGTGACTCTAAGCATCCCAATTTTTTGAGGTGTCCTCTTTATACCAAAGAGATAATTGGGTAAATGCAGATCTTGGGCATAAGGATGTTCACTGGAAACCAAGTTTGGAAGAGTGAGAAAATAGAAAGAACCTGAATAATGAAAATTGTAGACCACCTAATTTCCAGCACTGGGGACTGAGATGGTTGCATCCACACAGAACAGCCTTTACCAAGGATGCTGTTGGTTCAGATGGTGTAGAAGTCAAAACTTCTGATGATCAGAGTATTAGCAGTAAGATACTGAACTTTGTTCTTATTTTCCTGCACTATTTGAGTTTTTATAAATCATACCCTTTTTATGAGGAAAACGTCATCTGCATTTTGGAAAAGCAAGTGTTGAGAGACAGGCGAGAGGGAATGATCACCAATCACCTTCTCCCTGTTTCCTCCCTTGCCTGAGATGGTAAGTGGAGAACTCAGAGGAGCCAACAACTCTGGACCATACTCGGATGAAACTCCCCCATGAGCAAAGCCACAGACGACAGCCCCGGTCCCCTCCTGCCTGTGGAACTGAACCCCTGCTATTTAGCATGAACAGGTCCATGATCTGTTGCATTTTAATCACTGGTAAGTTTGACCTTGCTCACCCCGGGGCTTCAGCTCCTGGCGCTGCCTCTGTCTGGCCTGCCCCCTAAGACCCCCTTGTGAAATCAACGCAGTCTGCCCTTGAGGACCCCTGCTTTTTTGTTACGTTTATATATTCTTTTTAGTAATCTCTGTCCCCAACATGGGGCTCAAACTCACAACCCCAAGATCAAGTATCACATGCTCTTCTGATTTCTGACGGAGGCAGCCAGGATCCCATGAGGACCTCTTCTGAAAGCCTATCCTTCTTCCTCTGTGGGACCCCTGCGCTCTTGGGAGTATATTTGCCATGCAGTCTAGTTTGCTACGATCATGCCTACCTCCCCAAATCATGTCATTGAGAGGCCATGTGGGCGGGCCCTGGGAAAGAAAAAGCGAGAAAGGAGAAATGACAGCTGCAAAACCCAGGAGCAATGTGCTCAGCTACATCTGGAGGCAGTGAGGGCTTCCGGCACCAAGTGGCTGGAAAAGCGGTAACTATTGGAAACTCTCCAGTGTTTTATTTTCTTTTTTCCTTCGGATGAGCCTGCTGGTCAGCTCCAGTTTATACAGACACCGTTTCTCGAATCTCACCTTCCCAACGAGGCCCACTCAGAGCTCCCTAAAAATGGAGACCTGCTCCTCTATCCCACGCTGGTCACCTGAGCACATGTGCTCTGCTCTTCTCCGTTTCTTCTATGGGATGATAATTTACTTCCTGGGTCTGTTTGCCTCTGCTGCAATGGGGACTCCATGCTTTGTGTGCTGTTTCCCGAAAGAGCCCAGGACAGAGCCTGGAACCCAGCAAGCATCCATCAATATGCTGCAGAAATGAAGGACATCCTTAAATGTCAAGTCCAACTGCACCATGCCTCTCAAGTCCCCCTACCGAATAGCGTTTTGAGAAAATTATTTTATTTTGCTGTGAGACTTTGATGCTGAAAAAGGTGGGGAGAAACAGGAAGCAAGACCCCGCATGCTGAGGTATGTAGTCTTTTCCTTCAGCCAGCAGAGTCTAAGGACTGAGAGCCTCTGACCACTCATGGTTTGATGCCTGCTGAGCCACCAGTGTACATGCGCGCTCCAACATCTCATCGTCAAGAATTCCGGTTTCCATCAACAGGGAGACAGGATGAAACCAGGACTGGAAGAGGCAAAAGTTAATGTACAGCCCTGGTCCACTCAGTCATAAAAATACCAATAAACCAACAGGGCTGCACCTTAAGGATTTCTACCTGTCCTGTTCCCATTTTCCTGAAGTTTTTTTTTTTTTTCCCAAGTGTTTATTTATTTTGAGAGAGAGTGTGAGCAGGGGAGGGGCAGAGAGAGAGAGAGAGAGAGAGAGAGAATCCCAAGCAGTCTCCGTGCTGTCAGCACAGAGTCCTACGTGGGACTTGAACGCACGAACTGAGATCATGACCTGAGCTGATATCGAGTCAGACACTTAACCGACTGAGCCACCCAGATGCCCCTGCTATTGTTGTTTTCTGATTCTTGCTCTGAATTTCAAATCTTTCAGGTGGTCACTGGCCTCACTATCATAGGGGGCCAGAGGATCTGAAGGGTGAGACTAGAGAGAAAAGGCTTTTTACACTCTTTTTGCTTCAGACCAAATTTATCACTTTTTAAATCAGAATTTAGAACTTACATAATAGTACGAGATGGAATTCTAGGTCAGCTGCTGCTAGGTTTTTTGTTTTTGTTTGTCTTGTTTTGTTTTGAGGAAATGGCAGCTATGGAGTTAACCTTACTTCTTAAACAGATAAATGACAAAGTTCTAATCTGGAGGAAGGGAAAGACTATGGTGTGCTACAACGACTCCTTAGAAATGTTACATAAAACGTAAGCAAGCAGGAATTGCTTATGCTGGTAGATGTGAAAAGCACTGCTTCCCACACCTGGGGCACTCCCACGGCTCCGACTTGGCCACTCAGCCCCCACCCCGGAAGTGTGCTGAGTCAGACCTGGTGGCAGCAGCGGCACAGACCCAGCGATCTGTGAGCCCCCCATTCGCCTTGATTTGGCCTCACACTTAAGGATAATTCCTCATCTCTGAAAGAGGAAAACTATCCTACAATGATATACTTTAGTGTTTTCCAGAAGATCCCACAAACGGGGTTTTAAAATTGTACAACCCACTCTCTGATGCGGCTTTCTTAGGTCAAAAGGGGGTCTGGACAGGCCACCAAGAACCACTCAAGAGCTAAAGAAAATCCTACTTCCTAACAGAAACGTTCTGAGGTATTATTTGACTAAAAACGTTAACTTGGTTTGGAGCAAGACTGAAAGAGGCAGAAGAACTAAATTTCCTGTTTATAACTGTCATCAAAGACTCCTAGTAAGTCACTTGTGCCTTTTCTTCCAAAAGCAAATCTACAAATTTTGGTTATGTCATATTTTAGGTAAGATGATTTCAATCAGTATGTATCTACTTATAATCTCTTCTCTGCCATGCTACAAGATTGAGAATGTTCAAAATATTTAATCCAAAGTTTTCCTGGCAAAGTGATGCCCTCCAGTACTGAGAAATTTACAAGCCCTTCTGAGTTTCCCACCTGCGGGAATGGATGCGTAGCACACGGCTAATGAAGTCCAAAATATCCCTCAAACCAATCTCAGTTTATTTAGTAATTTCATTCTTTCTTTCAAGTCCCAGGGAATACAGAAAGCAGGTGTCTGCCTCACTAATCTTAGCCCTGGGTTTAATAATTCAAAGCTGGGTCTCCTAAGAAAAAGTCTCTAAGGAAAACTGTGGAATACGGCAAGCTTTCCCTAATAGAACAATACAGTTATGAATTTGGAACATGCTCGAGATAAAAGGAGGTACTTTGGAGTACTGTGAACCATGACTAGCGATCACTGACTTCCTCTGAACCTGCCTACAAGCACCCACTTAGGAAGGATACCAACCTTTATCTTTAGATGCCAAAGGAAGAAATCTCCGCATCTTTCTTGAAAATTCACTCCTTGACACATTTTATACATTTACCTCATTGCAGCGGCTAGCACGTAAGCGGATGAGATATTAAAAAGTAGTCTAGTCATGCAAAACAATGGTATATACAGTAAATCTTAAAGTTGGAGACAAGCAGACATGTAACAAGTTCTAACCATTGCACTGTTCCTGGCCACTTATTAGTGTAAATTTTTTTGCAGGTTGGTGACTACTTTGCAGGTTGTAAAATTATCTGCAAGGGAGTACGAATGATTCCTTCAGTTTGTGTTGTAGTGGACCTTTGCATTATTGGAGGTCTCAGTTCATCTTCATGTAAAATACTGGAAATGTGTTCCAGAGATTCCCAGAATGACTTCTTGGCCAACTGTTGGTTGAAACAGGATGATACTAGTGGTCCTTTTAATTACTACCATTTTGAAAAAAGTAAGCTCTACACCTGACTTGGGGCTTGAACTCATGACCCCAGGATCAAGAGTCACGTGCTCTACCGACTGAGCCAGCCAGGCGCCCCTTAACTGCTACCTTAATTAGGTTTTTTGAGACAGGGACTCCCACTATACAGCAATGGTGAAGCAATTATCTAAACCTGCCCAAACTGCTCTTGGGCACGTTACACAGTGTCCTATGAACTATGGGTTAACTGGGACCTTAATATGCTAATCCCGCACATTTCCAAGAAACAGCAGCACTCGGCCTTTTGATTTCACAGGTCGGTTAAAAAAATTTTTGTTTAGGTATCTATAGAGAACTAAGTTGAGAGGGCCAGATTTTTATTTTGCCAAAGGTACACAGTAGAGAGAATGACACAAAAGTTTAAAAGGACAATGTTTTGAAGTGAAAAAAACTCTTCAAGTCCCTACCTCATCCTTGTTTTTGCCTCAGGCTGGCACCCATCCCCTGCTGAACGTTCAGGAACTGTGGGGATAGACTTCCTTGACCTTGGATTCAGGCCCACAGAGCGCAGCGTATGCACACTGACCCCACTACTACTGACTCCAGATGGGGGTCTTCCTCTTCTCTTCAAACTCCGCAGCCCACCCCTACCCCATTCCCACAGACTCGCTACTACTGCTTCCTAAAAGGTTCCAAGCCACTAATTAAGACCATCATTTACAGATCCTTTTGTTCATTTCCTCTTCTTTAACTTGCTCATATTTCATAAAAATTTAATTACTAAAAGCTCCTTCAGGGTACAAAGCTACTTTATTTGAACAAAGTTTGCTACATACACAGAAAAGCTCAATACGCATTTCCAGCCAGCCCAATCCCAAGCACATGGTAATTACAGCCAAAGGTTCAGAAACTCTTACTGAAGACACAGTTTTACATGTGGAAAACAAACACATGTAAACAGCTTCTAAGAATACTTGCACGTTACATGAAAAGTAAAAAGATTATGTAGTTGAAAATGTTACTCAAGAAAGTGATTTCAAAAAAGTAATTTCAAACTATTAGGTTTTAAATACTGAGACCACTTAAGTTTAATATTTATTAGAGCAAGAATCAGAAAATTATACACAGTATATACTTTTACACAAAACATATTTGCACATGTTTCTGAAAACTACTTGTAAAAAACTTTTGAGTCATATCACATTTGACTTACATCAGGGTTAATTTGGTGAGGTGTTTCAAGGGTTAGGCTTTTATTTTGTTGAAAGTAAGGCACACCAGGATAGCCTATGCGAGTTCATGGTTAACCTGAAACTTGGCCTATTTCTTCGGACAAATCTGCTTCCAAAATCATTCTGGCATGAGGGCTTTCTCTGCACAGGATCTGCTTTTACTAGGGTCCAGTGGAGGACACGGGAATCTCTTCAACTCCCTCATTAACTCATGACCCCAGGAACTACAAGCTTACACAGAGGTCAGCTGTCGTTCCCTGTGTGGAAGGCACCATGCAGTCCATTCCTGGCCTCAAGAGAATCCAGCAGTGACGCGGCTGAGGGGACAGTGTCCAGCACAGAGCAGAGGTACGAAGGAGACTACTGTCGCCAGCACAGCTACAAGGCTGTATTTTAAATACTGTGCTGTGAATCTGTGGAGGCAAACCTTACACAGCTCAAATCCCCAAGTCTAGATCTGCTTTATTTCTACAGCAGAACATGCAGGATGGGAGAGAGCACACGTGGACACGTCCACAGTAGGACAACTGACAACCGCCCACTGCAGGCAGAACAAAAAGGACGATGGGAAGGGAGCTTGAAAAGGTGTGATTTTAATGCCACCTGGACCTAACCAAGGGGCTAAAAATTGGGCAACACTGAGAAGAGCTGAAAAGGAAATGCAATACCCAGGAGGCACAAGCGGGATAGACTTAACAGGATGTTGAAATCCTACGTGCTCAACGTTTCCCCCGCATTTAAGTCAGCAGTACAGAAAGGAAAGGACAGAGAACAAGTATCTGGGCACAGATGAACTCAAGCTCCTTTCTCACGGGACAGGAAAGGCACATGGGAGGCAGATGTTGTGAAAGCCCAAAACACTATATTCCGAGAGGAAATTAAAAAACACCTTCAATCCAGAATACATGGCATTAACTTTTCAGTCAAGTTCAATGACCCAAGTTCCTCCTTCCATCAGTGAGCAGTCAGAGCAAACTACCCTGACAGAAATGTTTTAGAGGCCAGAGTCCTGTTTTCTTATATTAAAGATACATTTTATGAGGGTGTTTTCTCTCTATATAGGTCCAGTTCATAAAACAGTCAAGTTGTTTCATGTACAAGAGCAGTGCAGTCTAAGATGTTTCCAGAGTGTGCTGCGCTGTCAATCTGACGATGCTCTTCCATCTCTTCACTCAGTCTCAAAATAAGTTTCTTCAGATTTCTTGGTTTTTCAAGGATGACCTTCTAGTGAAGCTGTATTTTGCAGCAAAGTCCCAATGAACAACATAACAAGCAGGGGATCTGAGATTCCAAAATGAAGATTAGAGCCACTCAAATAGAATTTTTTGTCAAAACACATTTCTAAAAAGAAAAATTCAATGTATCCATTTTGTGTCAAAATATGAACTGAAGACAGTTTTGTCTAATCTTATAAACGGCTTAATAAGATTCAGAAACAATTGTACATTCAGGAACTTGAAAGGAATAAAGAATGAATTATCTGGCAATTTCAACAATTCCCCTGAAAACGTGTTCTAAATTTCAGAGTCTAAAACAACAGAATCCCCGGTTCCCAGTTACTCTGTTAATTTGAAGCACACATTTGACACCCTTAGCGTGACACCCTAAAACAGGAGGAGAAAGTCACACTTAGGTAGAAAACCTTTATAATAATTTGAGATTTTAGAAGAAATATGCTCATTTTAAAAACAAAGCATTAAGAAATCTGGCCATGTGTAGCAACATGGATGGACCTTGAGGGTGTTNATAAAAACAGAGCATTAAGATTCAACTTACTATGGAACAAACACCCCTGCACAGTAGGGAGGAGGTGCTCCCAAGAGGCTGTGCCACACACTAATGCCTCAGGCTCTGTCTGTACCACTGGGCTTGTGGGGCAGTGCTTTGTGAACGACGTCTGTCTGCTCCGTTACGTTACAGAGCTCTGGACTTGTGGCTTCAGTTCAATGTGGAAGGCAGTAAGCGTCCTTCAAGACTTGAAGCTCCATTCGAGAACCCCTGACAGACAGTGACAATAAAGTCAGAGCAAAGTCAGAAGTAAAATGAAGATGGTCTTCTAGATCGGGGCTTCCTGACATGACAGCCAAGGGCAGTCCCTCCACCCTCAGAAACTACAGTCTTGTTGGGGAAAGGATCCATAGTTACCATCAGATTTTCAAAAGTGCCAAGACACAAAGAACTATTGTTCTAGGCTCACGTTCTCTGTGTGTCCCTACGCACTTACTATACCCAAATTTACAAAGATCTGTTCCTCCGTGGGTAAACGAGCTTATATTTCTCCATTTTCACATAGCCAGACTATGCAGTAGAGTGACCCAAGAAGGTATACATTTTCTCTCTAAAGTTCTGTTACAGTACAACTAAGGACAACATTAAACAAATGTAAGGTTTTATCTTTAGAATTTTCTAGTAAGCAACCATCAAATACTGATTATAGTCATGCCATCAATTCTCTACTATGCTCTGTATTCTACATTACTTTCTAACGTACAATAGGGACAAAAGATCCGTTTCTATTATTTTCTCTAGTATCTAAGAGACTTATTTTGAACTATGTTCATTTTTGCACCGCATACCCATTTATAACACACTAAATATCAAACTTCATGTTAGGAAATCGATTAATATTCCCCCAGATCACATGCCACTATCCTTACAATACCGCAGCGTGCTAGTGTGAATTATCCAAATGAGTCTAAGAATGCCTACTATCCAAGGGATTTCATATTCTATCTCATAATCTCCAGAAAATTAATTTCTTTCCCTTATTACACCTTAGTTAGCTATGTAAGGGTTTATCCCCCACCCCCACCACCATTTTTTTATTTTTTATTTTTGGGCTCTTAAATTTTCCCCTCTCTTGGTTCTATTTCATTTGAACCCAGAGTGTTCAGAATCTAAGAGGGTTTTAAAATATTCATTCCAGTAGAGACCAAGTTTTTTCTTGTCTGTCTAATTCCTTCTGGATATATCAAGTGCCAAGGCCCAGTCAATACTGTGGCTAGAACTGGCTAAGAGGAAATACCTCTATTGATAAAAGTATCACAGGAGGAGAGTTTTTAAAAAGCCACTTGTGATGGGAAAATGGCAAATAGGCAACACACATTTAAATTAAAAAATTTTAAAAATCCAATGTTTTCAATGTGCCACCTATTAAATATATGTATCAGTCAAATCCTCTTAAAGCAAAGTGAAGGAAAGGTGTGGGGTGTGTATTTTATTTAACTTCTAGAAGCCTTCTAACAGAAACGTTATGGAAACCTGGGTTATATACAAACTTCTGTATTTTTGGATAATCCACCAATAATAAAACCTGTAGTAAACAAATACATTAACATTCTACCGGACTACCACTCAGTCTCCATAGTTCCTTGAATTCTCCTCAGCCTTAATCTATGATCCTTTTCCAAGTTCTAAATACAATCCTAAAAATCAATTTTCCTCAGTTTTGGTCAAAGGAGTAGGAAGGCTGTTGTATTATTTGACCATCAAAATAACTGCCCCAGAACATTCCTCAACTTCTTAATCCCAGCAGGAACAGGCCTGGGGACAAGTCAACCACTGACTGTCACCCAAGGACTGTCTGACTCTCCTAGCAAATAACAAGCTCTCTGGCCATTCCTATGGTCAAGCACACTCTGGCTCACATTCTGGGTCTCTATGAAACTGAGCCCATAGTTTTAAAATAATATGTTTGGGTACACAGAATAGAGTTAACTTTAAAATTTTTAAGGGACAGTATTCTTTCTTGGAGATTAAAGTTCTGTTTTTTCTTCTTTTCAATTACACAGTCTACCTCTAGGCCATTTTACTTTCCCCTAATTCATTCGCCCAACAATAGGTAGTGAGGGAAGAGGTGAAACTGAACAGTTCTTTTTCCTCCCCATTAGCACTTCTGTTCCTAGATATAATATCCAAATTGAAAATCGGCAACATTTATTCACAAGTGTATTTAGATTATAATTTGTATGTTCTAATACAGACCATTCTGAGGTCATTTCCAGGCTGAAATTTTATAATTACTACCTCTAGGATTGTCACTTGATCTCCTCCTGATCAACAATTACCTCTGATCTAAGTAAGCTACCCTGCAAGGTAGGAGAAAGGAAAAGGAGCTGAAATTGGCATGGAGGTAGGGGGGCAGCAGACACATAAACTTCCTAGTAAAATACGGGGTCTATAAAAACCTCCAAATCTTCAAAATTGAACTGTCTCCAGAGAATGACACTAACACTGACAGATGACAATTTGAGACATGCATGTCAACTTAGAAACACAAAATTGTAATACCTATTCTTTTATATACTTTTTATTAAATCTACTGATTCACCTAGTAAATCATTATATACACAAAACAATAATTTCCAGAGTTCCTAAATATTTCCAACATATTCAACTTAGGGATCCAAGATTCTGAACATGCCATCACCAAAAAAAATTGCAAACCTAAAAAACAAAAAGGAAAAAAAATTAAACAATGTCAAAAGGAAAAAACTTTCTTAGAAAAGGTCAATTATTTACTTTTATAATTTTCAAAATGACATTTTAAAGTTAATATTTCTCATCTTACAGTTATAGCTCTTAAGTCTAACATTACAGTTTTGCTTAGAAACAAGGCAGTTTATGTATTAAAAAATATTAAACTATACTCATATATATCACCTATTTAATATTTACTGGGTACATATATTCTCACATTTATAATTTCAGGCTTTAAATTAAAGTGGCATCAGTTCTATATTTTCTTTTACAAAGCTATCCTTATGGTGACAGATATTCAGACGTATAAATGAGATTACTGATTTCATTCTTACATAACACATGCCTTTAGAAACCATATTTTTTTGTCAATTAATAGTGGTTAAGTCTTTGTACTTCTATCACATTAATTTTTAGCACATGACATAGAAATAGAAAAGATGACCTTCAAAGTTCTTCTAACCTCAAGTTGGGTCAACCTAGATAGGCTTTACTTGGAACAACAACAAAAAAAAGATTTGGGTAAACATAAGAAACAAGAATTAAAAAAATAAAAACAATCTACTTGTTTCTTATTAAAGAATTAATACACAAAAGTGAACTATATGAACAATTCTTCTACTACAGGCTTAAAAAAAACTATGCTTTTTAGATTGCCCTGTTTAATTTTTCCATAGAAAAGCAAGAGGTCACATTTCCAGAAAAATAAAACATGTCAGGAGATCTAGAAAACAAAGAAAAACCTACTGTACACTGCTTCTCTTTGGAACAAAGCAAGACTGACTGAAGGCTAAACCGAGATCACAGATAGAAGATCACTACACTCCCGTGAGTCTAACTGGTGCCTGGATTTGCATGGCATGTGATTAAGTCAGAAAGCCACATACACAAGTTAAAAAAAATGTTAAACTTTAAGTCACTCTCAACATCTGAGAAAATACTGTTTTTAAGATATTATTTGTAATACTCTTTATAAGAAAATACTGTTTGTAGAGAAATGAGGTAATGTAGCACTATAGCAACAACTGAGACCCTGGAAGAAAACATGGAAATAAGCAGGACTTTTAAAAATATATTAATGTTGTCACAGTTCTGTAGAATTTGCCCTCCTCCCAATATTACCCTCTGGAAGAGGATGACACTTTCATTTTCTCGGCATGCCATCAATTAAACAAATGTATAATTCAGGCTAAATATAAGTAAACTTGTGATGCTATTTTTGCTATTAACACTAGTCAAGAAATATCAAATAACCACTTCTTCTGAAAAGATGGCTTTGTATAAAATCTGAACTTGAGCAAAGAACCTATTGGAATTCTATCTCCAGGGGAAGTCAGCCTAGTAACTGCCACATAAACATCATTTTAATAGAACCTGGTCCATTGGAATAAACTTAATAAATAGCAGCACTCCCTCAAAAAAGTTTTACCATAATAAAAACAAAACAGTGCTATTGTCAACTATAAAATATACTGTGAACAAAGATACCGGTAATAATTAAAGCAGAGTTAACTGGTACCGCTAACATTCTTAATCGGACTTTACATCTTAAAAAGAAAAAAACGCATACATAAGACATCACAATTCTTTATGACAGCAATAGAAAGTTGTGACTAGAACACTAACTTTCTAATGGAAACACTAGTCTGGAGTCCCTTTTATGAGCAAACCCTATTGGTTTTCAAAGGAAGAAAATTATTTCAATCTGCAAACTCCTAATGGCTCAGGCGTTCCCACAGAATACAGATTTTGTCACTAATTAAGTAGCTTACTAGAGCTCACTAAAAAGTTCAAACAACTCTACAAGGCTTAATATGCAGATTTACACAACTCTTCACCCAAGACCCAGATTAGCTACGCTATATCAGCATATTATTTAATACGTTTTATTCATAACTTAAAAAATTTTTTTTTAAATCTTAAAGAGGAAGGAATTGGGATAAGAGAACAGACATGGAAAAACATGAAGGCCTCTCTTTCTCTTAGGTTTTGCCATTACCATTCTGTTTGAAGTGGTTTCAGGACGAAGCGATCGCACACCTTCTAGTCAGAAATCAGATGGCCTCAAAACAACCTCATTTCAGTCTTAGGCCTCATGTCTTTCGCTTAGAGCTAAAAATAAAAATACATGTGAATGAACAAATGAGCATGGAATGAAATCTCTAACATGACACTAAAATAGAAAATATCAGAAGCCATTTTTATCACAGAAAAATGAAAATGTACACATTTCTATGCAGAGAGCATCATGATCCTATTTAGAAGGAAAGAGTACTCTTCTCAGCCCGTCAGCTGCTGGCTCTGATAGTAACAATGACAATTCAGTACCAAGATGGTTCCACAGAGCTACAGTAGTATTATACACATCTCCTGACTTCCTGAGATTCTGAAACATCCCTCCCCCCTCCCCCGCCCGCCTTTTTCCACAAAGTTAAATATAACAATACCATTAATGAATCTAATGACATTAGATAGCAACTTGGCTCTTTTTATGCAAATAAACCAAGGCAAGCAAAGAAAGCAAAATGCTGAACCAGAACAATGGGCTGGCCCTAGAAATAGTATTTTTCTGTATTTAGAAACTCTGAATTCCAACAGCAACAATGGTGGTACATGAAAATTAACTTGTTTCTACAATCAAAATAAGGCATTCACTCACTCCACAAATACTGAATGTTTCTAAGTGCTGGAAACCAAAAACTGAGTAGGAAAGCCAGGTTCTGGACCTCAGCAAGTGGTGTCCTGGCATTCTATCTCCTAAGTTTTTTTTCAAGGCTGGGCTCTCTATTGAGAAGAGGACAGAAAAATAAGGATTGCTATGTTTCCACAAGAGGGAGGAGGGCAGGGGGTAGGGGATGACAAGAGAATGACACTACAGGGTTTAAAACAAAATCCACTGAGAAGCCTAAATCTTATGCTGTAAGTGACGTCCAGTCAGTATTTGGTCTCTGTAGTGTGAAGCTTATATTTTCAAAATCCTCATTAATCCTGAAAATTAATTCTCCTTCATTTGCAGAGCACGGTAGTTTCAATCCTGAATATAAACGTCTCACATATTTTGTAAGGTGAAATCAGCCCAGCACCTTCAAAAATCACTTCAGAGGAGAGTACTTCATTCGACTAAAGCTGTATTTTAAAATTCAGAAATTCTGTTGCCAAAGTTACACTTTAAGAATTGGCTCTACAAACCAAGAGAGACTCTTGAATGCTGAGAACAAACTGAGGGCTGATGGGGGTGGGGGAGAGGGGAAGGGAGGTGGATGGGCATGGAGAAGGGCACTTGTGGGGATGAGCACCGGTGTTATATGGAAACCAACTTGACAATAAACTATTTAAGAATAAAAGGAAAAAAAAAGAAAAATACAAGATGTATTAATGAAACAGGTAATTTGGCTTCTTGTAGAAAAGTAATCAAAATAAATATTAACTTACTTTTTGTTGGAAAAAAAGAAAAAAGAATTGGCCCTAACTATAATGTAATGAAGACAAATAGCTTATGAGATTTTTTTACACCATGCAATATACTTCTGTTAAATAGAATTAATAAATCATCTCTCGAGTCTATACTAACATTATTGCTTAATGCTTTGCATTTCTCTGCTGGACCTATGTATACCAGTGAAAGTCTTTAATTTTGTGTAACACGGTACATTACCAAAAAAAATCAAATCAATCAACTTAATAAGCTCGATGTTCACCTTAAATAAAGAGTAGTAAACACATTTCTGAGTTAGCTTAGCATCCAGTTTTTCATGTTAAGTCCAAGTATATTTGTATCTAGACAAAAGTTACAAAATTAAATGGCTTGACTCTCAAGTTTATAGGTTTCTGAGCATTCTTTAAAAAATTTGTCATTTACACTTAAATATTTGGATTAAGGAAAATAACTGTTTTGAGTTATACCTCGGTTTTAGATTATGGTTTGCATTAAGTGAAAACGTATTTTTTTAATCAACAAGCTTTTGAAAGTTCATAAAATGATTCTAACAGTTTTGTATTTTAATACACTCAAATTTTAACCAAGGAAAACTGAATGCTGGCCTTCTTTGAGAGCAGTTGCTACTCCTTCCTTTCCCACATGCATCACAGATCCCTGCCCCTTTCATTTCCAGTAAATTTCATGGAAAACATAGCTAATTGACAGACACACTTTTCCTACCCTATGCTTCGAACACTCACTTATCTATGAACCCCAAATTCGTCCCGCATCCATCAAGAGAACCTATCATTTAATCCACAGCTCCTCTCAACTCATGTTTGCTACCATTCTTCGGCAAAAACGAAAAGTAACCAGAGGCTTCATTAGCCTCTCCAAAACATGGATCTTTCTGTTCTTTTAAGTAGCTTACATTCCTTTTTACTTCAATCATAGTCAGTTTTGTTTTACAAGTTACAGTCCTGTCATTTCCCTGAACCAATGCACTCAGATCAGAGGATGTAACAACAAATACTGGGCCACTATTTCTTGAATTCTACAACTTTCACTACACCCACTTTGATCAAGGCCTTTAATGATAAGGTCGTGAGATTTTATGACTCAGAAGACATGATTTACAGTTCATTAAGGCAAGTAATATTATATACTATCTTAAGTTATACTAATCAAAAACTCCACTTGTCACATCAGGAATGTCACACTGAGGTCTCCAATTTAATAAGATCAACGAGGGGCACCTGAGTGGCTCAGTCGGTTAAACATCCCACTTCAGCTCAGGTCACGATCTTGCAGTTCGTGGGTTCGAGCCCTGCATCGGGCTCTGTGCTGACAGCTCAGAGCCTGGAGCCTCCTTCGGATTCTGTGTTTCCCTCTCTCTCTGTCCCTCCCCTGCTCACACTCGGTGTCTCTCAAAAATAAAAAAGTTTTTAAAAATGAATAAGATCAATGAATTCTGTAAGTTAGTTATAAATGTCAACAAATCACAGAACCAGATTTCTATCAAAATGTTTATTAGTTAAGAACATCCAATGTTGGGGCGCCTGGGTGGCTCAGTCGGTTAAGCATCTGACTTCGGCTCAGGTCATGATCTCACGGTTTGTGGGTTTGAGCCCCTGAGTCAGGCTGTGACAGCTAGCTCAGAGCCTGGAGCCTGCTTTGGACTCTGTGTCTCCCTCTCTCTCTGACCCTCCCCTGTTCATGCTGTCTCTCTCTTTCAGGGGGAAAAAAAAACAAACAAACATTAGAACATCCAATGTAGGAAAGGTGAACCCTCTTGCAGTGTTGATGGGAATGCAAATTGGTGCAGCCACTCCGGAAAACCGTATGGCGGTTCCTCAAAAAATTAAAAACAGAACTACCCTAAGATCCAGCAATTGCACTCCTAGGTAATTACACAAAAGATACACAAATACTGATTCAAAGGATACACGCACGCTGATGATTACAGCAGCATTACTAACAAGCCCAAATGTCCATCAACTGATGAATGGATAAAGATGTGATGTGTCTACACAAAGGAATATTACTCAGCCATCAAAAGGAATGAAATCTTATCATCTGCAATGACATGGATGGAGCTACAGAGTATTATTATGCTAAGCAAAATAGAGAAAGACAAATCCCATATTATTTCACTCTTATGTGTAATTTATAAGAAATAAAACAGATGGGCATATGGGAAGGGGGAAAAAAGAGACAGAGGGAAACAAACCATGAGACTCTCTACAACAGAGAACAAACTGAGGCTTGATGAAGGGAAGTGGTTAGGGAATGGGCTAGATGGGCGATGGGTGCTAAGGAGGGCACTTGTGATGAGCCCTGTTATATATGTAATGAATCACTAAATTCTACTCCCGAAAACAATATTATACTATATATACTAGAATTTAAATAAAAACTTTTTTTAACAATTAAAAAACATCTAATTAAAATACATTCTCATGCAAATCATTCCTTAGTTCAAACTGTTTTGTTTTTGTTTTTAACACAAAGGGTTAAGCCGCAGTATACAACAAGGGTGAGCCTGCACCCTGATCACTGAACATTATGGTCCCTTCTTAGAAGTTTACTTTTTGATCCTACTACTTTACACATTCTAAGATCTCCATTCTGACACACACAACACTCACCTAATCTAAGCAAAAATCACAGCATTTTTTTTTTCTGGTCATAAGTTGTTTATTCCTTGCACTGTTTTGTTGTAGCAGCAGCCTTAATTTACATGGGAATCCTATAATAAATATTACATGTGCAGCTTTGCCAACTCAGATCCATCTTTTTTTTTCCACTTAAAAAAAATTTTATTTTTTGAGAGAGAGTAAGCATGCACAAGTGGGTGAGGGACAGAAAGAGAGGGGGACAGAAAATCTGAAGCAGTCTCTATGCTATCAGTGCAAAGCCTGATGCAGGGCTCGAACCCACAAACTGCGAGATCATGATCTGAGCTGAAGTCAGACGCTTAACCAACTGTACCACCCAGGTGCTCCTCAACTCCATCTTGTTTTACTTAAATGGTACTGTAAACACAAAATATTTATCAGTCAGAAAATCTCAAATTTAAGGACTCTATGGAAAGAGGAGAGAGTGCTCAAAAAATGGCGTTGAGACAACAGCTAGCCAGTTGGAAAACTTAATGCTGGCTCTCTCTCTACCTTCATTCCTTAAGCCAAAATAAATTCCACAGGGCTACGGCGCCTCCCTCAGGAAGCTTATAGTTCCATTACACAGACAATAGATCTCTATGGGTTTAAGATGTTAACTGTTGTGAAGGAGTAACACCAAGGCTATGACAGAGCATCTGACAGGGGACTTTACATAGGGCTCTTGTAAACCACTCCACAGAACCTCAGCAGGTGCTCTTTTCTTCCTGGGCTAGGTTTTCTGTCATATACAGCTTTGTGGTCTTATAATTAGCAGTCTTGGTGAGGTCTCTTGTTGGAAGTAGCATTTGAGCTAAGATCTAAAGGTTGAACAGGAATTGGCCAGGTAGGCAAAGAACAAGAGAGGTAGCATTCCACGTAGAGGGAACTAGCTATGTGAAAGTCCTTGGACAGGAAAGAATATGGTGACTTGGGAGGATCAGAAAGAAGGGCAAAGAGGACCGAGTACACAGAAGAACAAACTGGCCTGAGTCAGACCAACCAGTTTCAAATGGCACAATGAGAATTTGGGGCTTTAATCTAAGTGCAATGGGGACTGCGTTTATCACCCTTAACCTCTAGTTCTTTGCAGCATGATTACTACTCACACCTATTCTCTTAACAGCCAGCCACACCCCTGTAACACACCAGATCTTCTCCGTTCTCAGGAACGGACTACCAGCATGCCCCAGAGACACTGTGGGTTTGGTTCCTGACTAGCACAATGAAGCAAAGTCAAATGACTCTACTGGTTTCTGTGCATAAAAAAGTTATGTTTACGCTATACTGTAGTCTATTAAGTGTGCAATAACATTATGTCTAAAAAAGCCATGTACGTAATAATATCTTAATTTAAAAACACATTATTGCTAAAAAATTCTAACCATCATTCGAGCTTTCACAAAGTCATAATCACTGACCATAGATCACTGTAACAAATATAATAACAATGAAAAAGCTTGAAATATTGCAAGAATTACCAGAATGTGACAGAGACATGAAGTGAGCAAATGCTGCTAGAAAAATGGCACTGAAAGACTTGACGTCAGGCTGCCACAAACCTTCAGTGAATTAAAAAAAAAAACAAAACAAAACACGCAGTACCTGTGAAGTACAATAAAGCAAATGTACAATAAAACAAGAAATGCCTATGTTCAGCTTCTGAAATGGCTTCCACCCTGAGCCTTAAAACATAAGCTGTCACTGATTTTCCTATCTTCTACTTCTCTCAGTATTTAGCTTAACGTTCTCTACATACTAGGTGTTCAAAAAATCTGCAAAGACAAATCAGTCTCGGAAGAAAACAGATTGATGAAAAGTTAATCACAACAGTATAAGAATGCAATCATATTCATATTTAATAAGATTCTCTATTAGATGTCTATTTGAAATTGCTTTAATTTAACTTATGGACTTGCCTTATTTTCTCTTGTGGTGGTAAAATATTTATGGACTCCAGAAATTTCTTTAAACAAATACCCAATTATAACTTTATTAGTCCATGAACACAATGCCGAGATGGCCCGGCCGTTCTCTGTGCTCACCGCAGGGTGTATATGTGGCCGCGACCTCATTCATCCATACTGTAACTATAGAAACTAGACAACTGACACCCAGGTAAAATGTACATTCAACTGAAAAGCAGGACTCCTCTGTACAAACAAGACAAGCCAACGACCTTTCACATTACACTAGCCATCACATTCTGCAAGTTATTGCAGATATGCTTTACAAAGGGACTACTCATTTTGAAACTATAGAATATGCTATTTCTTCCATTTTTATTAATTTTAGCAAATTCTAAAAGTCAAGGACTACCACACTTATAGATTTTTGCAGGAAATTACCATACTTCTGTTCTATTAAATGAAGATAAGCACCTAGTATTTTCACCTTATTCTGGTAGATAGGGCAAGATGTCACATTTGCTGGGTTCAACATTTAGTGGCTCTGCCCACATCTCATTAGATCTATTGGTACAGGCTTAGAAAGAAATGTAGGATCTGTTTATTTTAAAAAGTAATATACTTCCTCCACCATGAGCTGTAGATATTTCAGCTCTTTCAAAGCAGATCTTTTTGTGTCTACAGAATGATCTGAGTTATGCCCAGAATCAGACCATCATATAATTACACTTAATTAGGTATTTTCTACACAAAGCAAATAATACACAGAGCAAATGTACTTTCATTGTTCTCATACTAAATCCCCCATATTACGTGTCTTTATAACCAAGAGTGATAACTCTAGAAAGACTAAATGTTATTGGTTTAAAAAATTCTCATCTGCCTCACGCTTTGTTTTAAAATGGGTTAAAAAGACCAGATTTTACACATTTTGAAGTTTAATGTGGATACGCGTCAGAATGTTTCTGCTTTCCGACGCCTAGTTTTCGTAGCAGGAGACTGAATAGGATGTTTACAGGCCTTCAAGGCTTCAGCCCTGCAAACAGACAGTGTTGTCCAAAAGAGATGATCAGACTAAAAACTAAACATCCAACAACCGGGTGGCATACTCCCACCTGGACAGGAAACAGGGTCCGTGTTTGGAACTGAGACAGACAACAGTGCCAGTGCGACAAAACAGACGCATGCTGCCCTAGAGTAGAAACGGTGTGACAAATTCAGGCTCTGTGAAGTACAGACCACAACGTTCTTAACAGTAACTTTACAGGGTGGAATAGCCAGGTCATTTTGTGGTAGTTCCCAACAACACAGACAAGTACAGCCCTGTCTGATAGGGAAAAAGCTGTTGTTCTAAGATGGCCCACAGGACTGACAGGCCGCGGTTCTTCTTCCTACCCAGCTTGGCCGTGCACGCCAAGTTACTCACTACTAATGCGGAATGCGAAAGTTACAGACTATAAATTGTTGCCTTTGCTTACGCTTGGGACTCAGATCTCTGGAGAGTGATTTCCTTAGCCCGCGGTATAAAATAAACCTCCTGCCTTCCAAGATCCCCGAGTGCTGCTTGGTTCTTTTGCCGGGTGGTCCAGACCAGGTTCTATAAGAGTCTGAGATCATGAGAAGAAAGGCGGTAGGGAATGAAGGCCCTTGCTTTCAATTCTTCTGAGTATACACCCAGAAGGAGAATTACTGGCTCATCTACTTTTCAGTTCTTGAGGAGCCTCTATACTGTTTTCCATAGCAACTGTACNGAGGGAGACAAAACATAAGAGACAAATACAGAGAACAAACAGGGTTGCTGGAGGGTTGTGGGATGGGGGATAGGCTAAATGGGTAAGGGGCATTAAGGAATCTACTCCGGAAATCATTGTTGCAGTAGATGCTAACTTGGATGTAAANTTCTTTTGCCGGGTGGTCCAGACCAGGTTCTATAAGAGTCTGAGATCATGAGAAGAAAGGCGGTAGGGAATGAAGGCCCTTGCTTTCAATTCTTCTGAGTATACACCCAGAAGGAGAATTACTGGCTCATCTACTTTTCAGTTCTTGAGGAGCCTCTATACTGTTTTCCATAGCAACTGTACTAGTATACATTCCCACCAATAGTATACAAGGATGATAAACAATTATTTTTAAGACTACTGGAACTTGATAAAAACTTGGAGTTTACAAATTTTACATTATGTTACATAATTTTTTCAAAAAACAACTGACTGGCTGCAGTCCCAATCTGTTAGCAAGTATTTCAAGATCCTAATAATCTATCACCATTAATTTTTTGAATGTTTATTCATTTTTGAGAGATAGAGACAGAGCGTGAGTGGGGGAGGGGCAGAGAAAGAGAGACACAGAATCCAAAGCAGGCTCCAGGCTCCAAGCTCCAAGCTGTCAGCACAGAGCCCAATGTGGGGCTTGACCTCATGAACTGCAAGATCATGACCTGAGCCCAAGTCAGACAGCTAACTGTCTAAGCCATTGAGGTGCCTCACCATATTTCTGAATAAATGTTTTCATCTAATCAGACTTGTTTAAGCAGATTATATTACACAACATTAGATTTGTAGCTCACTCAATGCTAAAAATATTAACAGTACAGGAATTAAAAGACCCAAATGAATATAACAGAATGCTACTTGTGGCTCCCAAAGAAAAACCTTCAAACAGCTGTATCTGTAGCCTTGACAGATACCAGCTAGATATTAAATATTTCTTGTTGTTCTTACCAAAAACAGAAAAAAACAAACTACTTTTAAATAACAAAATGCCATAACAAAATATACCAGTAAAAACTCAAAGTTTAAATAACAGTTTTTGGAAAATTTTCTGGAAACACTCCATAAGGCAGCAAGCAATCTACCATAGTTCCCTCAAATAAGCAAACAGCCTCTTGGGGTAATGCCGAAAGTTTTAGTGTTGGCAATGTTTTCCTAGGGAAAAACTAAGGAAGGATAAATAAACACCCAATTATATTTACTATTTAGATTGTAATTAGAATAAACAAGTTCATTAACACTCTAAAATTTAAATCATTAAAAGTACAAGCCCCCCACATACATAAAAATAATTACAATACTTTTCATGACAATTTGCTTTCTGTGGCTGACAACCTTCTGACTGCAGAACTTATGCCTTTGTAAAGTTAAATTGGAAAAAATCCTATTGTGTGTTTTACAAATAAAGATTTCTTGGGGCGCCTGGGTGGCTCAGTTGGTTAAGCGTCCAACTTCGGCTCAGGTCATGATCTCGCAGTTCGTGAGTTCGAGCCCCACGTCGGGCTCCTTGCTGACAGCTCAGAGCCTGGAGCCTGCTTCAAATTCTGTGTCTTCCTCTCTCTCTGACCCTCCCCTGCTTACCCTCTCTCAGAAATAAATAAAACATTAAAAAATAAATTAAAAAAAAAAAGATTTCTCTTTAACGTTTTATTTTTGAGAGAGAGAATGACAGAGCACAAAAGGGGGAGGGACAGAGTGAGAGGGATGTGCAGGATCCCAAGCAGACTCCAGGCTCTGAGCTGTCAGCACAGAGCCCAACACAGGGCTGGAACTCAGGAATGGCGAGATCATGACCTGGGCCAAAGTCAGACACTTATCTGACTGAGCCACCCAGGTGCCCCCAAATAAAGATTTCTTTAATGAGGGAATTCTATTTTAAAACAAATACTCTAATCTGTTTTTCTACTTCATACTGAACAGTCAACTAAAGTAGATAAAACTGCATGAAGATATGCCCTACCTGCTACAATGTAAAGCCTGATGAAGTTTCTTCAATACTATCACCAAACTGGACCTACAAACAGAAATACTCACTGGCTGACATACATCGATTAAAACTTCAAGTGTGCCAGAGTTTAAGATACTTGACCATCAAAAAATATACATCCTCTAAACTTTACATTTTCAAAGGGATTGAATCACCTGAAGAAACCTGAATTTGTGTTTTCTCTTTTGGGGCTGCTCTTCCCCCGTAATTGTCATGGTCCTCCTGCTTCATCTCAGTAAGGTATCGGCTCAAATGCTAACTCCTCAGAGAGGCCCCTGTCCAACCAATTGTCTAAAATCAAACAGCCCTTCTACTCATCCCTTCCCCATCAACTCAGAGCCCCTTCCATGTTCTGTGATTTTCCTCCCAGCATAATGTATTGCTAACATCATACCATATTTTAACTCATTTATTTTCTATTTCCCCTACCAGAATTTATTCTAATTTCCTGGCATTTATATCTGAAACTATATTTTATAGTACAATCATTCAAAGAAAAAAAAAGCTTTAATGCTATTCTATTATCTAGAGGGTAGATAGTTTAACTTACTCATTTTACTCTATCTGCAAAATAGCAAACCAGGATACTGCTAAGACTAAGTTTCTACCCTTAACCTGTGATGGATCTGAGATCATCAACAACTCACTCATCTCTGAGGCAACTCAGTGTGAATGCAGTTACACCTCAATTAAACACAGAACACAACCGACTAGAAACAAGCACATATTTATGATCTTATTTGAAGTACAGACATCACAAGCAGAAAGAAGCTGGAGAAATAATTATTACAGGGGCTCCTCAACAGAATTGAATAAAAGTTTCTGTCAAAGTTCAAGACAGTGCTGTAATTGACTGATCAAGTAATTATAAAAGCCAAACCCTGTGAGTACAAGAGTATTTCAGGGTTAGTAAAGATGAAGAGAAGTTAGGAAAGCAATCCCTATCAAAATAACACTAGCATTCTTCACAGAGATAGAACAAACAATCCTAAAATTTGTATGGAACCAGAAAAGACCCCGAATAGTCAAAGCAATCTTGAAAAAGAAAACCAAAGCAGGAGGCATCACAATCCCAGACTTCAAGCTGTATTAGAAAGCTGTAATCATCAAGAAATTACGGTACTGGCACAAAAACAGATACTCAGATCAATGGAACAGAACAGAGAACTCAGAAATGGACCCATAAACATATGGCCAACTAATCTTTGACAAAGCAGGGAAGAATTTCCAATGGAATAAAGACAGTCTCTTCAGGAAATGGTGCTGGGGAAAAGGGACAGCAACATGCAGAAAAATGAACCTGGACCACTTTCTTACACCATACACAAAAATAAACTCCAAATGGATGAAAGACTGAAACATAAGCCAGGAAGCCATCAAAATCCTAGAGGAGAAAGCAGGCAAAAACCTCTTTGACCTCGGCCACAGCAACTTCTTATTCAACACATCTCCAGAGACAAGGGAAACAAAAGCAAAAATGAACTATTGGGACCTCATCAAAATAAAAAGCTTCTGCACAGCAATTGAATCAATCAGCAAAACTAAAAGGCAACCAATTAATGAAGATATTTGCAAATGACATATCAGATAAAGGGTTAGTATCCAAAATCTATAAAGAACTTACCAAGCTCAACACCCCAAAACCAAATAATCCAGTGAAGAAATAGGCAAAAGACATGAACAGACACTTCTCCAAAGAAGACATCCAGATGGCCAACCGACACATGATAAAATGCTTAGTATCACTCATCATCAAAGAAATATAAATCAAAACCACAATGAGATACCACCTCACACCTGTCAGAATGGATAACATTAACAACTCAGACAACAACAGATGTTGGTGAGGATGCAGAGAAAGAGGATCTCTTTTGCACTGCTGGTGGGAATGCAAACTGGTGCAGCCGCTCTGGAAAACAGTGTGGAGGTTCCTCAGAAAATTAAAAATAGAACTACCCTATGACCCAGGAACTGCACTACTAGGTATTTACCCAAGGGATACAGGTGTGCTGTTTTGAAGGGGCAAATGTCCATCGATCGATGAATGGGTAGAGAAGATGTGGCACGCGTGCGTGTGTGCGTGCGTATATAAAATGGAATATTACTTGGCAATCAAAAAGAATGAAATCTTGCCATTTGCAGCTACGTGGATAGAACTAGAGGATATTATGCTAAACAAAATAAGTCAATCAGAGAAAGACAAATATCATATGACTTCATTCATATGAGNCTACTCCGGAAATCATTGTTGCAGTAGATGCTAACTTGGATGTAAATTAAAATATAATAAATAAAAACAAAAATTTAAAAAATAGACTTTTTTTTTTAAGGTAAGGAAAAAAAGAGTTAAAAACATGAGCGGGGTAAGGCAGGGTGGGGGTAGGAGGCAGCCAGGTGGGCAAAGCAGGGTCAGCAGAAGCTGGTGAGCTATCAGGCAGCACAGGAAGCCCACAGGGAAAGCTAGAAGCACAAAAAATAAAAGCTTATGCAAGGGATGGCTATATTATTTCCAGGGCCTAGCTTATAAGGGAAATGAAGGTCCTTGTTTAAAAAAACAAAAACAAAAAACAAACAAACAAAATTTCACGGTAACAGCAGGAAAACATTAAAGCCAGCACGGGTCCCTATGCACTCCTCGTCACCCTGGCCCTGAGTATTGAGCTGAAGACCTGAGGCGAGACAACTACTGTTGCTCCAAGCAGCAAAAGTAGGGGAAGGCCAAAGTGAACCCCCACCTCTAAGTACAACAGGCACTCTCAAAAGCCTCCGGCACTCATGATACAATTTAAGGGATAGAGCAAGAACAAAATACTTCTTCAGACATTTCTAAGTTGGTTTGTTTTTTAACTAAGAGGGTGGGGGGAAGTGGTAACCCATTAACAGCTATTAACACAATTCCTTAGTTGAATAGGAGATTACTAAACAGGAAAAACAGGAAACTTAGTTTATCTATTTTGGTGAAGGAGCATAATGAAAAAGATCTGGATTCTATTATCACCCAAGAAAGATCAATACGGCTGACTGAAAGCAAGAAAACAAGAAACCCATAAATGATATCTGAAATACATAACATAAAGAAGAATAGGAAAGACCTAAGACAAGCTTTCCCCTATTGACTAATACTCAGAGTTGGCCACGGTTTAAAAAAAAAAATCCCATTAGGCAAGGAAATGGAGGAATCTGGACAGGGAAAAGTTTTAATACCAGAATGGGTCTTCGGAGAGTTTAAAAAAATAAAGTCTAAAACAAAGAGGACAAAAAGAACCTCACGAAACTATCAGTTATACTGCAATTCCAGAAGACAAATTTGTTTACTTTGGAGTTTATCTTCTAGTTTCTGAAATGTTATGGTAATGTATACGAAAAGACTGTCATTTTTTTAAACCATGTATGTTAATTTATTTTCCTGATATCCTGATAGATTAAAACAAACATACTTTACAGGAAAAAAAAAACTAAAAAGAAAGAAAAAAGAAGCGTCACAATATGTAGACAGTCCCTCTTTTTGCCTTTATTTCTGACATAAGACAACCCAGTTAAATACTGCAAATGATTAAACCTGATGTTTCTGATAATGTCCACAATGTATAAAGTTAGATTCATTTGTATTTCATTTTTGTTTTTAAAATTATTTTTCTTCTCACTGTCATCTTGAAGTTCAAAGGGTAGAGACATCAATTTAATAAGCCAGTTATTTTGACTGCAAATAATGTCTTCCCAATTTACGAACTCAAATAGCACAAAATATTTCTAATGTCTACCACTACTATTACCTTCCAAAAAGTATTATCATTTCAGTGTGTCCCTAAAACATCCTCTATTAGTAAGACTAGAAATTATTTGGTTCATCTTCCAGAAGGAAAAAACAAAACTAAAAACATTAAGATTCTTTAAATTACTACAGTAAAACAAAACTTCTGACATCTACTCTAAGACACTTTCTTCTCTCCATAAATCGGTGCATCTACACAACAAAAATGTCTTTTACACTAAAGCACAATTATGTTCTATTTCCTTCCTTCCGGAAACTATAAAATAGCAGTGATACAGGGGAACAAAGGCAGAAAGAAATGTAGACAAAATTAAACTTCCTTATAACCTTCAGCCCATTGACAGATACTTGAGTCAGGCTGAGAAGAACATTCCTCTAGAAACTCCATCTTAATGCTAATGCTTTGCTAGAGGGAGTAACAACCTTAGCTTGACAATAGCTAGGCCTCCAGGATCCTGGGAGTCTTCTTTAGCATATGTAAATCCTTTTGGAACCTTTCCCTGGGTCCTTACCTCCCCTAACCCCCAAGTATATAATCAGTCACTCCTCACAATCCTAGGGCAGCTCTTTCTGTCCAAGGGTCCTGTCCCTGTAATATAATAAAACCACCTTTTTGCACCAAAGACATCTCAAGAATTCTCTTAGCCATCAACTTTGAACCCCAATATTTTCCACATCAGCAGCAGACAACATATTCAGAGAAAGGGAAATGGGCTACATGAGATGATGAGAAACAATGTTCCACATTCATCTCTCAAAGCAGTCATCCTAAGAGAGCAAAGAGGGCACAAAATAGAGAAGCTAAGTAGATCCCAATTTCAGTGGTGGATTGCTCCAGTATTTTGTTTTTAGAATGGTAAAGCCTGAATCTTTTAGTTAGAAGGAATCTAAGGTCATCTAGTTCAGACTTTCTCCAGTGCTGGAATCCCAAGTCTATTAAGTGGTTTATTTACAGCTTTTGCTTAAACATCTCAGAGGACAAAAAGGCTGCTTCTTTGGAAAATAATCTCTTCCATTTCAGAGCAGCTCTGTTGGAAATCATTTAGGTCCTATACAAGCTATGAAAAATAGAAAAATGTTACATTAATTACTTCAAGTAAAGGCCAACTCATTTGCTTTTTTATTGTTCAATAGTAAGAATTTCCAAGGTCACGGATCTCCAGTGGTTTGTTATTCCAGTGGTTTAACATCAAAGGCCTAGGCTCTTTTACTTCTTTTCACTCTGGTTAACCATTAGCAAGCTGGTTTAGCTCTCCTTATGGTTTCAAGATGGCTCCCATCATTCCAGGCTTCATGTGCAGATATAATAATGTCCAGTGTAAAAAAGATAATTTCTTCCCTTCTGTATCTTTTTACCAGAGAGGAATATCTGTGTCTGAAGTCTCCTAGCACACATCTTATTGGCCAGAACTACACCTGACCAATCACTGGCAAGGAAAATGAGTCCATTGTGATCGGAAATGATAATCATGTGGCCCACCTGAAGCTGGGGTTTGCCTCTCTTGACAAAGCTATGAAGAAGGGGTAGATTACTTAAACAAAATAAAAATTCTCTTAGGAGGAAGGGAAGAGGAAAGGGCAGAGAGAGTTATAGGTTATTTAACATTCGCTATGGGTACAGGCCTCAAATCTGATTTTTCAGCAATTTCTATGCTAATTTCTAGATTTCTTTTTAGTATTTTTTTAAGTGTATTTATTCATTTTGAGAGAGAGAAAGCATGAGCAGGGTAAGTGCAGAGAGGAGACAGCGAGAATTCTAAGCAGACTCTGCACTGCCAGGATGGAGCCTGATGTGGGGCTGGAACTCAGGAACCAGGAGATCATGACCTGAGCTGAATTTGGATGCTTAACTAAAGGCCACCCAAGATTGAACCGGAGAAATTCTTGTACTTAATGGCACACAAACTATATATGCAAAAAAAAGTACTGTGTGTTCTCATCCTCAATCCTAAATTCCCGTCCAAGTTACATCCTCTTATTTTGGTGTACTGCTCGACATATAGGACTTTGTATCTCTCTACATGTTTTTACCAGCTTGATCACTAATGTCCCTCATAAAATGCCCAGGACCCTCTTAAAGTGTTTAGTATGAGTACAACAAAACTAATGATCTCCCATGTTCTATCAATGCCATCTAACACACTCTGTTGCTTCTTTGGTACTCTCCTCCTGACTTCCAATAAACTTACTGGAAACTATAACCCGCTTTGTGTTTATATACCTACACTTCGGTATTTGTAAAGTTGATATAGTGCAAAACTCTCCAGTTAATTATCCTATACTTCACCTCATTTTTGGCCAAACTTTCTAACATAAGCAGTTGTTGAAATGTTTTTAATTCTAAAAACTAATGTTTGCCATTTCCCTAGTTTTCAATCATAGAAATTCAAACAAGAAAAACTTACTCATGTTTACTTCTCAGCTTTGCAGAAGCAGGGCTATGTCACCTTGGGAAAACATCTTATTCCCACAAGAGGCCATCTGGGATTGGATTAACTTGTTGAATTTCCAAGATCTGAAGACTAATAAGGTGAGCAATATAATCTGTTAGGTGTATTGAAAAGAGCCATTTCCCAGGAATGGACTGACTTTCTATGGATTAAGACAAGAATGTCAATTCAAAACTGTTAAGTGAAAATTAGAACAGCTAAGGCACAGAGAGAAGAAATTAGAGTTCTGTGGCCAATGTATTCCCACTTGCCCACCCTGTCCTCAGACAAACCATATTGGAAATCAATATATAGTGCTACGAAACCAGATAATTGAATCATTTGAGCAAATTATTAAAGCAAACTCTAATTCTTTCCATGTGGGCACACCACACAGGAAGCCAAATTATAATCGAATGTTTGTTTAGTGAGCATAGAAATCAAAGCAAAAGAACCATTTTCTAACATATTTAACAATATCAGGGTAAATGGTTTCATGTATCATTCTCTAAACAGGGTGCTGTGGCTAGTACTTGAATAAACACTGTTAAAATCTGCCTTGGTTACATGAGGAAGAAACTTCCTTCTTGACAGTCCTACTTCTTAATTAGTTGCAATGCAACTCCACCAAGCTATGATCGAGTGCAGATGACCTGGAGGTTGGCCTATCTTAAGGCCTGGGAGTCATTAACATTGGAGTTCAAAGCCCACTCCTCCTTCTGGAGACCCTAAGGGAGAATCCTTTGCCTCTTTCAGCTTCTAGAGATTGCATGCATTCATGGGCTCAAGGCCCCTTGCCCCATCTTCAAAGGTAACATCATTGGCAGCAAAGTATCTTCAGATCTCTCTCCAGGCTCTCTCTTTTCACTTACAAGGCCCCCATGTGATTACATCAGGCCCATCTAGGTAATCCAGGATAATCACTCCATCTCTAAATCCTTAACTTAATCACATCTGCAAAGTCTCTTTTCGAATGTGAGGTAACAAATTTATAGTTTCTGGGGATTAGGATTTGACATTACTGGAAGATCATGATTCTGCCCACTACAGAGGTGTTGTACTCTAGTTTTACCACTGATTTTGTTTTGTTTTTAATGTTTATTTATTTTTGAGAAAGAGAGAGAGAGAGAGAGAGAGAGAGAGAGAGAGCGAGAGCGAGCATGCTGGTGGGAGAGGGACAGAGGGAGACACCGGATCCAAAGCAGGCTCTGTGCTGACAGCAGAGACCAATGCAGGGCAGGGCTCAGACTCATGAGCTATGAAATCACGACCTGAGCCAAAATCGGACACTTAACTGAGTGAGCCACCCAGGCGTCTTACCGATGATTTTACGTTAAGCAGTTTAAATTTGGTTTAAAATTTTTATTTTACTTTGAAACTTCAATACTTTTAATTGGGAGGACACAGCTATTTCCATGTTCATACTAAAATTAGACTGCATTTTCTATTTCAGTTTTCACATACAAAATGGCAGGTGTTTGATTCATCAATGGAGAGGAAAAGAATATATAAGAGTTAGGCAATCATTAAAACCCTCAAGGCTATATGAATATGAGACAAATTAAACTAATAAGGAACATGTAAAGGCCAGCTCCAACAACCCCTCAACCTTCAAATCTGGGATCCTACTACCTTTTCATTCTCCCTACTCCATTCTCATCCTCACACCCCAAGTTAGGTCTCATAGTCTCTTGTTATTATCACTCCCTCTCTCATCTCATGGTACTCGGCTAGCAAAACCCCAACACTCCTCTATACAAGTTCATGCCAGCCCAAGAAGAGTTTAACTTTGGTAGAAAACCTCCACCACTCATCTCAAATGGGCCCTTTACAGCTGCCTTCTAATTAAACTATGTTTCCTTAATCCAGGTGATATTTTTCCCCACATATCCTCTCTTTGAAACCCTGTGCCTCCTTATTCCCCAATCCTCACTCCCAGCTGCTTCCTTTTTCACTCAGCAAACAGAACATCCATCAGGTCCCACCTGATAAAATGGATGATAATCTACCTACTGACTCAAAGTGCACCCTTATACTCTCCTTTCCCTCTTAGTCTGGATTATTGCCAACTGTTTCACTCTACCTGTATGTAATCACTTCTCGTTTCTTACCAACTCAACGCTGCAGCTCTAGTAATCTTCCTCTCTCTCCTGCTTCATCAAATTTTTCATCTCTTGTGGATTATTTCCATAAGCATACAAACAGGTTTGTAATTTTTCCCATTACACTCACTACATCCAACTACCTCCCTCCCCACTTCTAAGTCCACAAACCAAGTGCTCATCCTCAACCCACAGCAAAAACTTCTCATCAAGGTCATCAATAATTTTTACATGGTTAAATTTGGTCATCAATGCTTGGTCCTTATATTACTTGACCTAGACAATCAACTTCTCTTCTATGAAACAGCAACACACAATCATGCCCGCACGTTGATCTCCCAACCTCCAGAACCATGAGAAATAAATTTCTTTTGTTTATAAGCTACCCAATCAGTGGTATTTGTTACAGCAGCCTGAATGTACAACAGCTAGAATTATTTTTTAAATTATGGTTCATGGTTTACTTTATTGTTCCCCTCTCTTTTAAAATAATGTAAAATTTACACCTAGTGAAATTAAGCAGATCTCAGGTTTCAATTACGTACACCCATGTAATCAAGGCCCCAATCAAGATAGAATTCTTCTAACCTTGGGCTATTATGAATAAAGCAGTTATAAACATTCTCATACAAGTCTTTTTGTGGACATATGGGTTCCTCAGGTAAGTATCTACAGCAAAATGCTGTGTGATAGGATAGAAACATGCACATGCACTATTCACAATCACCAAGAAGTATGAACAGTCAATGTCTATCAACAGTTAAATGGTTAAGTAAAATGTGGTGCATCCATGCAATGGATTATTATTCAGACACAGAAAGAAATGAAGTATTAAGACATGCTACAATGTGGATGAGCCTAGAAAACATGATAAGTCAAAGAAATCAGACATTAAAGATGACAGTTTTATGAAATATTCAGAATAGGTAAGTCCATAGAGACAGAATGCAAATTGGTGGTTGCCAAGTGCTGAGGGGAAGGCGAAATAAGGGGCCATTGCTTAATGGATAGCAGATTTTCTTTCATGGTAATGAAAATGTTTTGGAACTCCACAGAGGTGATGGTTGTTGCTCACTACTGTGAATGTAACAGATTCCACTGAACTGTCTACCATGATATGGTCATGGTATATACATTTCACTTCAATAAATAAATACATCAAACCCACACAGAATGTTTTATTTTTTGAAACAGAACAGCATTCAAGTGATTCAGAATAACACAAAATCCAGTATCAACACCACCGTATGTGTGAGTTGGGTTATTTCACTAAAGTATGGAGTCTGAAGTCTTTCCAGCTCTACAGACTTTGTAGTTTTTCTCATGTGTAAAATGAGGACACTTGACTAGACTAGTGTGAGAGTCAACTGAGATAATGAAAATGAAACACACTGTAAAGTGTATTAAAAATTAACTTTATTTATATTAGTACCAGGTAGAGGATATACTCAGACTGGGAGGGCCACAGGTATTGTATTCCCAGGGAGGCAGCTAGAACTATTTTGAGTAGCTAGTCTTGTAGGCATGGGGAGAGGAGAATCCAAGTTAAGCCACACCAGGAAAGTGTCCACCGTTGGCTTCTATAATGACCTAGCTTGTCAAGGGTCATACTTAGATTATCCTCAGCCCCAGCCAATGATTTAACATTGCACTCAAGACTGGGTTCAATGTGTTACTATAAAGTGAGAGGGGCTGAAGAAAGACTGCAGGAAAGAAAAGAGGCTACTTTCCTGAAGCCACAAGTTTAAGATCTCTAAGTGCTGAGGAGTTAAAACAGGGTGCCCAGTCAATTATAATGCCATCTCAAAGTGTAATCCCAATTAACATACGGTAATAAGCCAGTCTGACTACAGTAATTTGCTTATGTCTTACACAAGGAAAAACACTACCCAACATATAACTAGACATGTAGAAGTAGCCTTAACTGGATTTAACACGTCCAAATTTAAATGTTCTTAAAATTTCATATGTAACAGCTACCAAATTTACAAATACTGATGAAAACTACTACCACTTAACCAACTCCATGATAGGTACTGTGCAACAGAGTTTACAAATATTATCTGCATTCCTTACAATAACCAAGTCAGATGGCTGTTTGAACCCCCATTTTGCCTGCCAAGCAACTTGTGCTTAACGAAAGTAATCAGAAGCAACTCTGGGACTTGATGTGGGGTGGGGCTGACTTTGAAGCCCATGCTCCATCCATCATACCCTGCTGTCTCCCAGCTCCAGAAAAAACTCTAGAGTCCTAATTCCTACGGTTCTAAATTCTATTGAATATAACTTCAGAAGGTATACAATTAACTAAAAGTTTTACTATTCAAGATAAATCTGATTCTAAACATTGGGGAGCACTAATTAGACAAAAGGTATTATTTCTAGAGTAGAGTCATGTTGTCTGTAACTAGTTGAGGTGAAGTTGGTTCAGGGCTAGTCTGGACTTGAAGGGTTACAATTAGACCCTGCTCCCGGGGAAGCCTGGAAGGGCTAAATCACTGCAGAATGCGAAAACAGAGCCCATATCTAGAACAATTCTTTGCATCTCTGCAGACGCCATGAGCCTCACACAAGTAAAGGAATAAATACATACAGAAACACCAGAGTTCTTGTCACTTTAAGATTTAGTTAATGTGGCTCACTAGTCCACTATCTAATGTAGTTGCCATTTGTCTTTTTTCCCCCCACATACACTACTCTCATTTCAAAAGGAAAGAAAAGACAGACTATAAAGACTTCTTCAAACACACAAGCAGAAAAAGCAAGTCCCCCAGGAGAGGAAAAGAAATCAAGCTGGCCTCACTCTTCTCCACAGCAAAACTACATGTGAGAAGGCAATGGAGCAAACCTCTATCAAGTTTTGAGACAAAGTATGACCCAAAAACATTAAAATTTGTTTTTCAAGAGCTCATCTGAAGCTCAGGGCCACACACAGCCTTAAATATGAAAGCTCATAGGGAGTCTGATACCCAGAGGTCTTTTTCTTGTGAACATTTCCTTCACCTTCCTGTGCTAATGCTGCATCCGGTCACCTGACAACACAGCTTCCTCTGCAATTCTCAGGGGTGAAGGCTGTCTTCCTCCCACATGCCATATACCTGTGCCCTTTTGGGGCGACCTGTCCCTTGATGATCTCAATGCCACTTCTTTTCCTTCTACTGTCACACATCCTAGGCTCTTTGAAGACCCTGTCATCAGACTTGACCACCATGAAGAAAATCTCAACATATTCCAAAAGAAACACCAACACAAATTGAATTTGCTAGCCAAACTACAAGGGAACTGGAAATTAACAGCAAAGGCCTAGTCAAAGACCACTATCTACTTGGTAATGTAAAGCACCTCTTCTGAATTCAAGAGGATAGAAAATGGAGTATTTTAAACTAAAAACGAACTAGTATTTTTGATTAGAAATAAACAGTGCAAAGAGGACTACAGACCAATTACATGTGTGGGTACCTTTTAGGAGTTCACATTACAGTGAACACATCAAGTGACTGAAAAATATTACCATTACCTAAAATTTCTATTCTTTCCAGCACTGCTTTGATTTGTGAGGTAGTAACGCCAAGTTATCTGGGGAAATGCACATCAGGAAACTTGTCAGGGGGTTCTGGCTCATAAGAACTGCACGGACAGGAGCTCTGGCTGTGATGCCAGCTTTGCCGCTACACTAAGGGGCTGAGTGTCCTGCGTCTCAGCTATTGAACTGCTCGGAGTCTCAGTTTCTGCAGCTACACAAATTAGGAGAATGGGCTAAATTAGATGATCTCTGACATGTCTTCTTGCTTTCAGAATTAGATCATTCTACCTGCAGAAACTCTTCGTGTTAATCTCTTTTGAAAGCAAGCTTTTGTGTAGCACACATTTTCCTGCTCTACAACAGAGTGCATACATTAACCTTTTCTTAATGACAATCACGCTAATGAATATTTCCTATTGTGCCATGTGTTTTAAAACAGATACCACAATTCAAAAGCAAGAATATGACAAATTTCTGGGGTGCCTGAGTGGCTCAGTTGGTTGAGCATCCGACTCTTGATTTCAGCCCAGGCCATAATCTCACAGCTCGTGGGTTCGAGCCCCATGTGGGACTCTGTGCTGACAGTGTGAAGCCTGCTTGAGATTCTCAGTTTCCCTCCCTCTCTCTCTCTCAAAAATAAGTAAATAAACATTAAAAAATACTAAGATAAATTTCTGCCTTCAAGGAGTAGTTCCTTTCCATTTGCCGAGTGACTTGTCAATTTAGTAGGATAGATTGGCGGGAGCAGGAAGGGCAGCACACTCTTCTTTCTGTAGAAAATACTCCTGGTGTTCAAAGCTGAAAGGTTTATCACTGCAGTCATGTTTTCCAAATCAGGTAAAAAAGTGATTTTTCACTGTTCCACTAATGGAACTTTTACCAAACTCTTATCATCAAACATTTCTTGAGTGGTTTCTCCTTGGCTTCAAATGATATCAAATGTACAGAGATCTGCCCTTCCATTTCCTTAGGAAAACCACTAGCTGTTCAAACCATCTCTTCTTTAAGAGTTAATAACTCACTCTAGAATTAATGAGAATATTCATGGGACAAGGCCAAACATAAAATACCGTTTTTAAAAAGGTTACACATAGGGGCGCCTGGGTGGCTTAGTCATTTAAGCATCTGACTTCAGCTCAGGTCATGGTCTCAGGGTTGAAGAGTTCGAGCCCTGCGTCGGGCTCTATGCTGACAGCCTGGAGCATGGAGCCTGCTTTGGATTCTGTGTCTCCCTCTCTCTCTGCCCTTGCCCCACTCACGGTCTGTCTCTCAAAAATAAATACACATTGGGAAAAAAATTTTTAATAAAAAGGCTATACATATTTAGTCAAATACTATATAAGTTATAAAAGTTTAATTCTACCTGACTTTTAATTTATCCTAAATCTGTTAGTTTTGGATTTTGTATTTTTGTCTAATTTTTAAAATCAAGGTGAAAAGGAGAACAGGTAAATGAGAGAGAGGAATGTTTTCTGCCCAACCAAGTCAACTGTCCTAAAGGATGATCCTATCCGTTTTTCTGCCAGTTCACAATAAATGAGAAAACAATTCAATTTTCACTTTTAAAAATACTCACCCATTTAATTCTAAAAGAGATGAAGGTAAGGGAAATTTGAGATAAGAAGCTCAAATGTCAATCAGAACTCTCGGTTCTAAATTGCATGGGAAGTCCCCAATCATATTCCTGATCGTATTTCTGACATACAAGATTTGACAATAAAGTAGCAAAATTAATTCTTCAGAGCCACAGAAGAAGCAATGTCACTATATATTCAACACATATACTTCTAAGTAAGTCCTTTTTAGTTCTAGAACCAAACTAGCATTTAATATTTAAGGTAAGTAAAACTAGTGATGGCTAGTTTCATTTTGTTATCTATTTTTGGGTTGCTGTTAAACTGTTCACTCTGTTTCCAGCTTTTTTTTTTTTTTTTTTTTTTTTTTTTTTTTTTTTTTT